>NW_010159879.1:0-39001 GCF_000695765.1 Mesitornis unicolor
GGGAGCGACGGCCGGCCCGTCCCGTCCCACGGCTGTCCCAGAGGGAAACCAGGTAAGTAACTTTCACCGCTTCCACGACTCTTCTGCCTTTTTTTTTTTCTTTTGGAAATGCACTTTATAGACCGGCATTGTTGCCTTGCTTACGCGAGGCTGGTGGCAGAAGAAAGGAGGACTTGAAAACACCATAGCCTATCCCACCGAAACTGTCTTGAACTCTCAAAGTCACTGGATGCTGATACAAAGCAATCCACCGCCCAGCTGTATCTGCTACCCTGCGCGGAGCTTTCCTGACCCAAAACCTCACTCCAGAACCTTTGGAGGAAACACTAAAACAGGACACAAAGGCCACTTAACCTCATGACTTGGGACGGACATACAAGGTGCGAGGAAGAAGGATGAAAACATGCCTGTGCCTCAAGGCTTTGCTGATAGGGAGAGAATTGCCTTTTGGGTCTAGAGCTGATCCCTACAGTTATAACACAACTGGGAATGTATGCCCAACTGTCTTTAAGTTTACTCCATTTGGTTGCAAAGAGCAATGACAATACAAGTATACAAGGTGTAACTGTACAACAGTAGCAAGACCTCTGAAGGTTTGTGCAGCTCTGCTCTGGCTGCCAAGGGCAGACACCCTGGCCCTGTACCACAGCCCCACTTCTGACCGACACACGCTTCATGTCCAGGCATTACTTTGCACCATCTAGATAGATTGGGAGTAAACCATCAACAGCTACAATACACAGAAAAGGAACATCTTCCCAGCTCCATTCCTAGAAATCTTATTTCCAATATTTAACGTAGCACAAGCAGTGCCTGCTAGCAACAGGAGACACCAGATCAGCCTTATGCAGGGTACTGATGCTGAAGTGTCAGTGTGAAGCAAAGAAAGATCGCACTATGGGCAGAGTTAAACATAGTACAGATATACATCAATATTTGCATGGAGAATTTAGAATTTAACTTTCTAGAAAAATGTATGCAAACTGGTAAATGCCTCAGTAGAAAACAGGCATATTCTGTCAAATACCTAATCCAATTTCATAGTCATTGTGCCAACCATTTTTAACCAAAGGGAAAATAACTGCAAAATCTACTCTGTTGCTAGAAGGGCCATGGTTGAGGAACACTGACTGCAATGTTCACATGAGCACACCCTCTACCTACAGCAAAAAATATTTATGCTCCCAAGAGAAATTGTTCAGAAATAAAAAGATATTGAATCTGTTTTGGAATGCAACATTGCATTAGAGCATTCCTCCAAAGCAGGGACAAAATGTGGTTGCTTACAAGCACAGCAAACTCATTTCAACATTTCAATGGAGGTTAATAAAGTCATACTTGCTTGGTTTTGTTCACTGGATGACAAACATTTCTGCAAACCCAAGGATACACATTGGAATAAGCAGATTCTTGGGTACAGGAACAGATCACTGGCACCCAGTTCTGAGGTGCTCTGCTGGATAAATACAGGTATTTCCAGACTGCCTTACTCTACTGCTCTACACTTTTAATGGAATCAGAAAGCATGTTCCCATCAAATTCATAGGGAAATTGCTTTAGTGAGGAATGAATGGCAAATTATTCCAAGTTTAGGATGTGGTCCCTTTGACATATTGTAAGGAGCCTTGGCAAGGCTGCAGACCTACACAATATGTGACTTGCAGGTGGTGCACAGCCATCGGCCACACTGGCTGCTGTGCAGTCCCTGCCCTGGCTGGTGAGGGGCGGCCTGGCAGCGCGTACCCCAGGCTGACAAACCCTCTCCTTCTCCCTCTCCCTCTCCCCCTCCCCTCCCAGGCACAATAGGAAAACCCAAAATAGCCCATCTTGACACTACTGGTGCAGGAAGTTAATATAAAACTGAAATGGAGTAAGTCAGAATTAAAAAAAAACAACAAAACTCCAGCTAGGCAAAACACTTATCCCTAAAATATTATTTGGTGAAAAGTATTGAAATACTTTCTTTTTATACAATTATGAAACTAAAATATAGAAAGTCAATGATATTTCCAACCAAAAAAATTCCAGTTCCTGACTACAATCTAACTTTTGCACCATTTCCAAGTGCCCAAATTAAGTTTTTGGCAGAACTAATAAGACTACAGTCAAAGTAATGAGTGATTTAAAGAAAAACAGAAGAGAGACTGGGATATATGTGCTAATGTTTTTCTTTTTAAACAAATATTAGGCTTTATGTGATATTGTGCCAGAGAGAATTTTCACAAACTAAAAACTTTAGGCAAGTGTGTGTCTTCCTTTCTCAACACCTCTTCAGTGTAGTTTATTAAATAAGTAAACTTGAGTAATCTCTGCTGCACTTTAAATCCATATACATAACATTAATCTGTTCGTTAGTAACAATGTAGTTATCTCAGGAGTACATTAAAGATGGAATACCAGCCAAAGTATTTATATCCTTTGCTTGAAAGGAATCCAACAAATTCTTCTCTCAAGCTATTCTCTTTAAGGTCCTTAGTAAGACTGTGGCTTTGGAATTCTACTTTTAATTCTTTTTCTTTCAGAGGAGTTTGAAGTATGAAGTATTTGCAATTTCAAGTAAGTATTCCCTTCTTTTTAATAAAAGTAAGCATCTATCTTCAGTGAGGGAAGTACTCCACTAATTTCCCTGGTCCTGGATAGCCTTGATTTTGAAGAAACTTTTCAAAAAACATTGTTCCATAAGGATCTGAACACATGCCTACCAATGACAACGATTATGATTCACGCAGTAACACACAAACTGACTTTGTTCCATCCTCAGCTATACTTTCTTCTGACTCATCACCACAATTCAATTTTGAAAGCCATTAAGAACACTCAGACTGCTTTTCTGATGCAAGAGCAGAAATTGTATTGGAGTGAATCAGTCATATACAAACTCAAAACTGTGCATGCACAAATTCTCCCTGCTGCCCAGCAACCTTTTGACTTGCACAGGGAAATACTAATGTTCCAGGCCTAGCTGATTCCCATCCAAGCCTTGCAAGTCCTTTTCTTCGTACCAGGACATAGCCATTGAATGTCTTCAATGGTTACAGCTCATTTGCTTTATCTTTAACTGGCACCTCACAGCCTCTGCAAACCCTGTGTCAGTCTCCCAGTCTGTAGCACGGGTGCAGTACCAGAGGCTCAGAAACATTTTCTTTCTTTTTACTATACAGAAGTCAAAGGCATTGGGAGGAGATTTACTCCAACAAATAGGAGAGTCAGGCAGAAACCTCAGAGAGAACAGCAGACACGCCAGGTCCCTAACATCCAAACGTTCAGTCAGCCAAATCTTGCACAAGCACTGCAGCTCAACACCCCAGTGTCCCTGGCACAGCAGTCCCCTTGCTGCCAGAGACAGCAAACACAGAGGGGCAGGAAAATGAGGGAGAAGGGGTGGAATGAACTGAGATTGGACCGCGACTCTTCGCTCCATTTTCACAATGCAGAATCAACATTAAAAAAAAGCCCTGATGTTCATTTTCACAGTGCAGGGTCCACATCTATTGGCTCCAGTAAGAACTGGGAGGAACAAGAGGAGATAGAGGAATACAAGATCCCCCATGTCGTCTGGTAAGGAACAGCATCTTAGCCCCTTTACCCCAGAGCACATGTGGAGGATGAAAGGGAACAAACCCAAAAGGATGGAATTCAGGAGGAGAAAAGAAAGACGGAGCACCGACCAGGTCTGGTTTAGAAAATAATCTAAAGCCTCCTAGAATCAATAGGAAGGCCCTTTAATTGATTGCAATGGTCTTTGAATTAGACCTATATTCTACTTATCAACTACAGCTGCTGAGAATCAATAGTATTTTGACTTACCCCTCACAGCAACAACTACCCTGGTAACTTCTGGCTAAGAAAAAGTACAATTAACAGCACATTAATTCATTAGAGTTTCTCTCACTAAAGTCCCCTTTTCATCAGATTGTAGTCAGCTGGCATTTGTAAGTGATCATGCAGGCATGAATATCCTATATAAATGAGGCAGTAAAGAAAAAAACTTTTGTTCTTAGCATTAATTCAGATCAAATATTCATTGATATCTACATTTCTCTGCAAGTGTCTCAAGCAGAGATCAATAAACACTTAGTCAACTGACCATGTTTCCTGCAGTAAAGGAGGGAATGTCAGCCAGCAGATGGGAGAAGCCAAATAATCAGAGGAGCTGGAGTCTTAGTGCTTGTCTGCCAGATGATCATTTACCTTCTCTTTGTCTCAGCTGGTGCATCTAGAAAACTATAGATCAAAGGATTTTTTAAAGAAAGTATTTTTAATAGTCATTCCTTAAAAATACAAATCATTCTTTCAAAGTACAAATATGGAGTGTTGCAGAAAAAAAAATAAATCACACTTCTGGTTTGTGAAAATCCTATTTCTTTCAGGCTCAAGTCAGGAAATGCATTACTTTGTGAAAGTGGGAAAACCAAAATTATTATACTTCTCAAACATTCACATGTGTCTGCTTTGATGTTTCTGTGGATTGCTGAAGTCTCTTATCTTACCTGAAGTATTTTATCACCTCAACTCACATATGACAGTTTTAGCCATATTCTAGCAGAAAAACAAGTATTTGAGTTGTTTACAGAGCAGAGACATCCACTAATACTGTTTAAGTATGTTACAGCAAAAAGGCTTCTGCCACTTTAAAGAAAATAGTCCACAACCCTCCAAAATAACCTGTGTATAATGGACAATATAGGATTACTTTTTGGCACAATGAATATCCTGTTGCTATTGACTGCAGTGTTACAATATCCTGACATACTAGTACTCAGTTATTGTGAGATAAAGACCACGTTGAAAAACAAACTGCAGTACTGAAAACAGAAAAGGAACTGTCCAGTAATACCAAAATTAACTTCTTCAAGAGACTAAGGACTGGAACAGTGTCATTTCTAGATTAGCATCAAAGAATAAAAGCTTTAACTGAAAATATGAAACTGTTGCAATGTATTCTGTTCTTCCAGGGATGCCATTTTAAAGCAAGGTAGGAAAACTTGGTTGGAGATGGCGCTGTGTGTGTGTGTGTGTGTGTAGATATATATATTGCATTTATATCATCTGTTGATATAAAGCTGTGGAAACTGTGTGGTATGTTTCTGTTTGTGTGTTTTTCCCCTCCAGCCCTCTCCACATTCATACATTTGTTGAATTTAAACTAAAAGAATTATTAAAGGAACTGCTAGCATCTGCTTTTTAAAGGAAATTTGCAGGGACAACGTCTACAGAAAGAAAAACATGCTCATCATGAGCAATCCAAATTCTTCTCTAAGTTTCTGTATTAGTCTAGAGGAATTTTTCAGACAGAAACTTTCATTTTACAGCAGAACTAAATCTGATTACTGAAAGAATTATTTTAATGAAACATATCTGAAAAGTCTTAGTGAGATAAGGTGAAGAGTATTTCCAGGTAAGGTTACATTTAATCCTTATATCTGCACCAGATTCACTCATACATGTTTTTCAGTTTTAATTTCATCCAGTGTTCTATTAGGTAATAATTTGAAATATACAGCATATTGCTGTATGACCTCTGATACACTGCAGGTGCACACATTCATTATAAAGCATCCAAACAAGAATGTGGTGATGTTCCTGGCATGATCAAGAAAATACCTTTCTGTGATTCTGTGGGTTTAATGCAGTAATACCGTGTTTCCCCAAAGAGAGGACACACTTACCTTGGCAAGCGTGCACAGTGCCCTGGCCAGCCCTGGGAGCCAGGACAGCGGCTGCACATCCTCTCAGTGACCGCAGTGCACATCTTTGGTTTGTGGGTATGGAAGGGATGGGCTTTTGGTCATTGCTTGGAAGCCACTGAAGAACTGGCCGAGACACTGCCAAGATTTAAGGTAAAAAGCCATGAATAGTTTTATAGTCGTGCCTTAAGAATAACAGTCACTATTTAGGAATGTTGCTTTTTTCGTGTACCTTTCAAATGTTACAGTGACTTACCACGATATTAATGTCACCTTCTACAAGCACAGGTTATAACATAAAATAACCAGTGACCAATGCTAGAGAATATGTGAAGAAGAAAAAAAAAAGGCAAAAAAAAAAAGCACATTTCCTAGGACTGCAGACATACAGCTTTATTTGGGTAGATTAGATCCATACAGTAACTGGAAGTTGTCTTCCAAAGGACTCATTACTTATCCTTTAGGTCTCCCAATTAATGATGTAGCCTTCTGAGAGCATATTAATAACTCTGGTATTAATAGCAGCATAATTCTAGCTGAGAATTAAAAAATAAACCACTTTTTTTAATAAGTACTTGTACAATAGAGTTTGGGACTTAGTAACAGACACATACATAAATTCATCAGATTAAAAATTAACAAACAGATTTCTAGAAGCATGATCTAGGGACCACAATACCATCTCCAAAAGGAACTGCTATACTTTCATTCAGGAGACTTACAGTCAGTTTATAGAGCTGAACTCTCTTTTTTAATGCTTCAATGGGCCGGGTTTTCAACATTGAAAAGCTGAGGCAGCTTCCATCCAGTTCTCCAGACTATTTCCCCAAGCTCATCAACAGTATATGCCAAGCTGTTCTTAAAGAATCAGGCCTCATTTCCATGAATGGCTGATACTTAATAAAACATCTGATCACAAAACCAAATCTAAAAAATCAGTACTAAAATAACACTCCGACTTGCTACTAAATGCAATGTTCTTTGATATAAGTCCATTTCAACTCCATTTATTCCAGGGTTCTACAGCAGTCAAAATAATCAATGCAGAATTTTCCATGTGATTTACACATTGCTTTTTAAAATGAATTGACTGAAACAAAAAATGCTTATTTCTGCTGCCTGGCTTGTTTTCTAAAACATACTCTCTTTCTATTAAAGTGAGAAAACGACCTCTGCTTCAGGAACAATTTTCTGAGACGGTGTGTTTATCAAATGGCTTCTCTGCTTTCATGAAAACAATTTATTTTCACTGAACTCTTCAAGATAAGCATTGAAGTCAGGAAGAATGTACAATGACATTTATAATTACATTCAAGAAACAAATATTTTTTCTAAAGAAAGGTTTTGGATTTTTACCTTTTTTTAGAGATGCAAAATATTTTCCTTCCTTCAACACACAATTTAAAGATATTTTCTCCCTGAAATTACAAAGTCTATTTTCATATGCATGGAAAGAGAAGCCCGGGACAGTAATCTTCTCATAGAAAGGCTACAGTATGCATCCTAAACAATGAAAGCTGTAGCATAATCCTTAACACCAAATCGCCTTCCCTGCCCCACTCCCAGGAAATAATCTGCAGACAAACGGCACAGAGAGCAGGGGGATTCGTGACCTCGCAGAGCCTCCCCCAAACGCCCCCCATGCCCAATCAAGACAGACAAAACAACTGTCCCTTGGAATGGCCCGTCCATCTCCCCAGCTTCCCTCCCACGTTTTCCGCTTGCTCACAGGCAGTTCCCGAAGCCCCACGAGCTCTCCACAGAGCCCATGGGCACGGAGTGTGGTGCCTCCCACTCTGCGGGGAAATACAAGGTCTTGCTAAAAACCTCCCTCTTTCCTTATGGATTCAGCACCGGACCTGTTCTCAACTACTTGCAAAAGCTCAGCCGTGCCAGACAGCTACTGCTTCCTGCCATGTTCCACACTGCCCCTGAACTCAAGTTCATAATGTATGCCATCTTTCAGGACAAAGCAGCTACAGATTTAGCCATATAGCGCCTGTATTTTCAAATGCAAATTCAATGACTACCTCTGCAAGAGCTGCCCATGAATCTATGTAGGAGTTCCGTTCGGGCTGCCTAGAAACATGAGTCTTACAGGATTAAAAAGACATATTACTATCACTCCAATGAATGCCCTTTAATTTGTAGGAATTCATTTTAGAATTAAAAATTTAAGATCTGGTTTACTCCTTGTCAGTCAAACATCCTAGCTTTTCATTATTCCATTTTTTATCAGTGCATGGAGGTAGTTCTCATCATAAAGATTCTCTGATAAAGTTCTCCTCTGGAGACGCACTCCTTTTGTAGGCTCAGCTAGTGAAGAAATATCATTCATTTGTAAGACTTATCAAAGAGAAGTGGGGGAAAAAAATTCAAAAGCACCTGAAAAGAGATTGTATTTCACTAATATACACCAAGGCTTTATTTAAAATATACAATGTTAAATTTGATCAAATATCAACCCATCATTCAGAGTGAAATAATCTCTTTTAATTTGCATGTGTCAGTGTGTGCCAAAGAGAAGCGTGTTTGCTTTCAAGCAGGTGCACATCCTGCTATGACTAAATCTCTAACTCATCAAATTGCTTTACCAGTGTGGGACATGCCCTTTTTATCTGGAACAGCTTCAAGCATTTTCGCCAGCATTTCAGCCACCTGTTTACTGAGTTCATACTCCAAAGGAGATGCATGCAATTAGAAACAAGGAAATGAAAATAAATGACCTTGTTTGTTACAAATAACAAAGAGACTCAGCAAAATTAATGCAGTGAAGCCTGACCTTCTGACCTGAAAGAAAGAATCACCTCATTCCTTTGTAGCAGGCTCACAATGCTCCAGCACCAGGCATTGTTATGCAGCTTTGCCTCTTTCGATGGATCTTAAAGAAGTATATTCTAAATATTAAATGTTTTACAAGTTAGATTAGGAAATTTGCATTAAAAAGCACATTGAAACAAAGTCAAGAGAGTAACGATAAAGATTATCACTGCTTTATTTAAAGAGTACAGGTAAGCCTGTGTGTATGTTAGCTCACTATAATAGTTTTTCAACTAAAAAAAAAAAAAACAAAACAAAAAAAGGCATTCCAGATACTAAAGAGCCATGCAATGTCTCCTTTGGTGTGCAGTGAATTGATCAGGGAGAAAGTTTTTAATTGCTCAACTCCAGAAAAAGGAAACATTTTTCTTTTATAAATTGTTAGTGCTATAATGATCTTTTGAGAAAAAAAACAATGTACTTCCACAACTACTGCCAAAAATATAATTTTTATTATCCTTTAATTAGGCAAGCAGAAATGCTTTCTTTTGTACAAAGTCTACTGAATAACATTTCTATGCATTACATTTTCACTTTTGAATGATTCATATGATTTTGGAGCAGTGTCCAGCTGTAATGGAGGGCAAGGTGTTAGAAATTTGTTTTGTTGCTTGTTTCTGGAGGTAATGAGAACACACAGTTGTTTTTATGGCAGTCGTCACAAAAAGAGCAGTGTGTAATTACAATGCTGGTTCCCATCTTGTCACTCTCCAAAACAAGTCTGTTATTAATGAAGCAGCTCAGAACCGTTGCAGAAATGAAAGGATCACGCATTTGAATCTTGCTGAAAGCAGTTCCTACAACAGGTATTGTTTGACAAGGATTTTTTCCACAACAAAGATTTTTTCCAAAACTTGTATTCTGGGGGTTATTCCCACCTTTTCTCACCTTCAGTGACATCCACCCAGCTGCAAGGGAACTGCAAGGCCCATCCCAGCAATCAAGGCCTCAGCTCTGCAAGTTCCTCTCCTGCTCACTGCGAACTGAGGGGCCAGCTCCCCCCACAATGCCACAGGGTGAAGGACACATCCCCAGTGACACTGAGGGCCACCAGTGCCATGGGACAGCGGAAGAAAAACAGTCACAGGGAGGTACTGTGGGATCAGCCCCTTACAGAGGAGGCAGCCTCAGGGCTGGGCCAGCAGCAGGAGCATGCCAAGGCAAACCTGTGCTACACCACAACACGGCAGATCCCCGACCCCACACCACGACATGGCTGATGCCTGACCCATGCCACACCACAATATGGCGGATCCCTGACCCACGCCATGCTTTGGGGATCAGGTACGTGAGAGTGTGGCAGTTTCTTTCCCTCCCCACCCTCTCATCCATTCTTCCATGTTCTGGATGCAATGGAACAACTTCACCCACTCATTCGGTGACCTGAATGAATAATTCCCAGCAGAAAAAAAAGGTTGATGAACACAGCCTCCTCTTCTGCTCACAAAATGTCATGAACAGCTTGTGTTTTTTCCAAAGGTACGTATTGTTAAAAAATGAATGGCCCACCTGGCTGGAGGTAGGGATATGCATAAGTGTTGGATTGAATGAGAGCCCTCAAGAGTATTGTCTTCTCAATAAATCCACATTTGTTCACACAGATTGAAACCAGACCACTCAGATTTCTAAGTACTGATCTGTGAGGCCCTGTAGGACAAGCCGCATTTGAGGAAGGCTTGCACAACAAACAGCCTTCAAGAGCTGAGCCCAACCAGAAGAAATTTGGCTTTTGTGGAGCACAAAGTCATAATCTGGGGCTTCACACACCACATGTGGGCCAGCAAACACCCAGGCTGGGGAGGGCATGTGGTTCTCTGCTGGGCCACCGCCGCTGGAACAGGGGAAACAAAGCTAGGGATCCATTAATGTGTCTTATGTTCCAAGCATGAGACCTTACTGGCCTATAAATTGTGACTATTTGTGTGAATATCTATTGTGAAATGCCTAGACTAGGTTTCTTTTGCTAGCTTTTACAGTCTTCAACAGTCAGCATGTATAGTTCCTCCCCTTCGTAAGGGATAAGTGGAAATAATTGACCATCTTCTGCAAAATCTCATTTTTATCCATTCAGAATAAATTCTGGATGAATATTCTTCAACAAGTAACTTAAAATTCACATATGTAATACTTGTCCTGAAACTCACTCATTGAAGGATTTGTGGTAATTCAGCTTAAAAAGCATATCATTCCAGTCAGAGCAAATTAAGGGCTCTCAGAAAGTCTATTAGCTCCCCCACATTTGCTTTATTACAACCTCAATATATGATGTCTTAAATGGGGAAAATAGAGTTGCAAATAGTCTATTGTTATGTATTTATTCAAGACAAAACTTCCAGACACCTGCAAGCTGCCTGAACAACCAGTGAGTGGAAACATTAGAAAAAATTGGCATGGACAATTTTCCTTTTTTTTTTAATTTATATTTAAATAATTACCAGAAAACTGACACTGAAGAAAGGCATTCAGTGCTCCTCATTAATAATGCACTAAAATACTGGCAGCTCCAAAGCAGTTACTGTAGGTAGCTAGTGACTTTCATAAACTCGTTCCTTGAGGAATCCTCCTCTCATCTCTTTCCAGATTTTTTGTATTTTGTCATCATATTCCAGCCATTTCTGCCCACAGTGCCATGGCACCTTTGTGTCCTGCCAGCTGCACATTGCCAGCGCCTGCACAGTACATCACGCAGGCGACAGAATACAAATCGGGATCTCCTGATGCTCTCCAGCATCAGCTATTATGGAATGAAACTGCCTCCAGCTACCGCTGTCAGGAGCCCAGCATTGACCCACCTACAGCACACTGCTACCAGAAAGCCAAAGTGCCCACACAGGGACCCTGGGTGGGCAGCCATGGGCAGATACACTGCCTCTGTGGTTCTGCCTTGTTTGCCACAGAGTTGAACTTGGGATGCGCTTGCAATTCTGAGATGAGCCATGCTGCCTGCAACATCCAAGGCTGTGCACCTGCTCTGCAAGCTCTGCTAGGTTTTGTTTAGCCCACACTGTGGTTCAGGTTCCCAGAGTATTATAAAAACTATACTCTCTGCTGCAGACCAAGGAGAGCATTTTGAGCATCCCTGCTGACAACAGCATAGGACAGGAGCAATTTCAATTGTTTTCAGGCCATACAGATCTCAAAGGTTACAAGCTGTAATTTCAACACCACCTTGGTATTAATTACAGACAGAAGAAGAATAACATTAGTCCAACTAAATAATCTTTTCCCACTAATGGAAAACTTGCATGGGCTGTTTAGAGATGGCAGGCAACAGAAGAGAGCAAAATGATTTTCCATGTCACATAAGCAGTGCAATATCCTGGCTCAGCAGTTCCAGCCCCTTTTGGACCAGTCTCTGGCTCTAACACGGGATTTTTAAAGAAGCTTCACCTTAGACAACTGAACACATGCATTTTTTTCCCTTCTTCTGCAAGTTTCCCAGACTTACACTGCCTCCTTCAGCTGGTCACCTTTATTTTAGAGCAATTACTCCCCTCCTACACTTCCAGCCAAGTTTGCTGCAAATTGTGCAAGAACCAAAACCATGGTTTTTCCCCCTGGAAAGCAAATGGTGTACTTTTATTCCTTGGCTGTTTCAACTATTCAGGAAGGGCTGCTACCTACACAGGAGCAGGAGGGCATGTGTTTGTTTCACAAGAATACAGGAGGCACACGCACCAAAAAAATAGTTGTGGAGAACAGAATTCCTACACACAAACCAAGGGCGCACCCAACTGCAGCCCTTGCAATTAAAATTATTGTCAGTAGCATTGGGGAAATGTTAAGAATTAACAAAAGTTTCCTTCTTTTTTCCTCTGGTTCCCATCCAAGGAGAGGGTAAGCAATACCACAAACTGTTCAAGAGGACAAAGACAGTGTCAGGGCCAGGGTCCCCTGTGTCAGCATGACAGCCATTACTGGCCACAGCTCTGTGAGCTACTGCTGAGCACATAATGATTTTGCATTGAAACGCTAAACCAGCCATGCTCTGGACTGAACAACCACAACTCTAACTCATTCCTTCATCAAATGCTTCACCATTCCTTGAGAATGAGAGGTTCTACAGAAAATCACATTGCCCTGTATTCCATCGGTAAACAATATCTTATATATATTAAACTGGTTTATAGTAGTCATCTGTTCTTTTCAAGATGTGACAGGACTTTGAATTATTTGCTCTATCAGCAAGTGCTGTAGTAAATTCCCCAGTTATGCTGCGCATGGCAGGCTTGCGGAAACACCCTTGACAATGAAGCGAGCGGAGAACTCATACATGACGGAATCCACTCAGCAGACTGGTTTTTGGGGACAGTTGGGCCTCAACAAACAATCCTTTCTTCTTGGTCTACATAGAGGAGCCACACTGGGGCCTACTTTGGCCATTAGTCTAAGGAAAGCCTTTGTTAAACATATAGCTGCTTCTCACATTGAAAGAATAAATCACATTCTTATTCTGGGTATGTCTCCACTGCATTCACTGATGTGAATGTTGTTCCACGGGTGAAAAACTGGGTAAACAGCTTGCCCTATGCCACCTCCATGCTGCTGGGACTACTTCACTTGCTGAGCAACCGAATTTAAAGCCAGCTTGGATGTGCCTATAAGAGCAACAGCCCTGGCATAAATCTGTACTACAGACAGCATACCCCTTCTTTTCAGGAATATTTCACTCTTCCGGCTGGATTCCTGGGATTTGAACAAATTTGCCTGAGAAAGAGGGAGAAGAATCCTAACTTTTCTATGAGCTTAGTGAAGCAAAATCCAGTCTAGGCATGTTTCAGGAATGGTGCTCAGTCTATCAGGTTTTTTAGGGTTATGCAGATCTGTTTCAGTTTCTCTAGGACACATATTAGAAGCACATGTCCTGGATAGTGGATACCACCACACCCCCAATATTAAAAATCCATGGTAATCAATATTCCTAATTGCTTCAATGTACAGCAATTCAATATTCAATCATCTTTACAATCACATGCCACTCTCCCCTCTTCAATTTGCTTCATCATTTACTATTAACTCACATTTTTGCCCATCTTTATATCCTCGAAGAAAGATGGAAGATCCAAGTTATGGCAGACCAGGGACCTCTGCTGACAGCTTCTATCCAGATGGTCATCTTTGGATGAATAGAAGTAGTCTTGCATGATACCTGAGCTTCAGTTATTCAGCATTAAGATTTCTGTCTGGCAGCGACAATCTAACGATCCATCATCAGTCTGGAGGAAAGGCTCCCATTTCTAGGCAGGACGCTATAGCCTCATCTGAACTTTTGAGTGACTCCTAGGTGTAACGACAAATACAACACATATTAGTCTAGCTATGGACAGAATTATCCATTTTGCCCTTTAAACAGGAGTGAGTTTGTCTCTGGTAAAAAATTCACGTGTCCCTTTTACTTCACATTTCAGTAACCACTTTTCCATTAAGCACTGTGCTAGAGAAGAGGACTGCGGCTGAAGCATAAGGGGAGCTGCTGGTTAAGCGAGGAAGCTGTTGGGAAGCACCCATCCCTGAGGTGCTCTCACATTTTTTTCTTCAGAGCTACAACAGGCAAATTCCTTAGTTGCGTTTTAGTTGGTGTGTGCATTTGTGTACTCCTCTGCACAGATGTAACGGTGTTTTGGATCTTTTTTGTTTTTAAAGAAACAATTAACTCCTATGATGACCCATACATCATGCAATCCCTTCTGCTATACATACTTCCAAACGGAAAACGGCAGGCACATAAATGTATTTAGTGATTTTTTACTCCTTTCCACAAAACACACTTGTCCTGCTGGGAAATAATTGCAGAAAAATTTCCAATAACCAGAATTATAGGCACCTCTAAATTAAAATTCCTATTTCAAAGTTTTTCTGCCTTCTTTTACTATGTATTAAAATAGAGCTGCCTTGCAAAAAGATTATGTGTAATTATGTGCAAAGAAAACAGCCTACTGTAAATGCTAATGTTAAATGTCTATATTTTTTAAACCTTGGATATACTAACCATTTAAATTACTGTTTCAATTATTTCTTCCTCTTGCTGCCATCAGTGAAATATTTTATATATGCACGTGTTCCCTACTTGTGTAACCAATTCCAACAAAATACTTTTGCCATCCATTTGCCATCACGCTCCTTTGTTCTTGCACCTCGGAAGAGTTCAGGTAACCTGGCAGCATTTATCCTGCCTATTCCCTTGAGAATGATCTCTGACTCAGTGAGATGACCTCTTAATTTCCTCTCACCTACAGACCTGCTTTCTCTAACTTTAACAAATAACTAAGGCCTTTCTGCCCTTGTACCTTACCAGCAGCAGTTTTGAACCTTGTCTGTTTGGACAATAATCTTTTTTAAAAATAGCTAAAACCAGAGACTGATCTTTTGAATATTACCATAATGCTCTTACCAGTATCAGACTACATGAAGCCTCCACATTTGCCTTTCACAGTTTGTCCTGATTCTTTTCTGTTCATTCTTTTTTTGTTGTTGAAACCTCCTCTGCCTTACTGCTGTCCAATGGTTCGTGCTATTTCTGAAAAAACATACGCTATACATTCTTTACTTGATTGTGAGCTTATGGTATTTGCTATTCTCCTAAGTACTGTTCACTGCGTTTTCTCAAATTTTTAAGTCAGCTTCTGAAAATAACCCCTACTTCCATCTAAAAATGTCATTGTATATCTTTGTTTTTTTCCTTCTAGGAAGGATTTACATGTATCTATTATTTCAAGCTATATGGGATGATGATGAATAGGACACATATCACTTAAGAGTGCATACAACCCAAAATTGCCTGTACAGAAACTCCACGTCTAATTTTTTTTACTATATGTATAATAGAAGAATTTAGGCTAGATTATGTGTGGTATGATGAACACTAGCAAAGCACTCGGAGACCTCGCTTTAGCAGATTCTTTCTCCTCTTTGACTGCTCTACTTGTTAAATTTACCATTAAACACCCTACTCCAATAGAATGAGGATGTGGCCTCTCATCACTGCTCCTCCACATCAACCTCAGCTTTGTTCCATTTTGGTGCCCTTCTCTCTACAGCAAATTAGAAGAAAAAAAACACTTCGTGCACAAGGATAATGGAAACTGCTATGTGCAAAACTGCTATGTGCAAACTATTTTCTTGTAACCACAGACTACCCAAAACATCTGCCATGACTTAAAATCTGCCAAGAATTAAGTCTTCGACTTTATTTCGAGTCATCGGGCATTTCCAGCCAGCTACTATTTCCCATGACACATTCAGCATCTTCATGTCTCCTCCTAAGTGTTTTAACTTCTCACAGAAATCTGGGTTGATTTCCTAAAGTCCTGAATTTTGTCAGTGGTCAGAATCTGTATTGATTCCTTATTCTTTTTCTGTTTCTGTGTCTCCTATTTCTATTATCCTTATCTTCATTGAGTAAATTGAGTTAAAACATGTCATATCTGAAAAATATATTTCTCTTGACCACAGGTAGGTTACCTTTGCAATGTCTCAAACTCTACTGCTTTCTCCTGTGACCTAATTTCTTTTGTATTCAGAAAATCTCTTATTTATCTTAGCCCTTTGCACAAACTTCTTTTATTTTGTTCCTTTTGCTTACATTCTTCCCTTTGTTCTGTACTCTTTCAATCTTCCCCATCAGCTTTAACTTACAGATGATTGATAGATGCATTTCAGCAGTCTCAACTGCTGTTTTATTTATCCCAAATAAACATCCACGCTAGATGGCAAGTATAATTTTCTAGCTACAAAACTTCAGCTTTCAAATCTCCTGTTTTATTTTCCCTTCATACCCCTATTCCCTTTCCATGATCCTCATGCTTTTTGGAGCTTGTCTTTCTTCATGCACTTTTTGATTTAATTATAAACCTCACTTGGTTATAACACATCATACCAAGATATTCTCCCATTCTTACATCTCCAGTTCTGCTATATTTATTATGCACACTTAGGACAAGGATTGTTCTCTTTTTAGTTCAACCTTTTAAATTGTGTAAAGAAGCAATATTACAGTGTTCAGTCTGTGATTTGGGCTACACACCCAGGCTGAACTAAAGCTAAACGGAGGGGCAATTCAGGTATGTTGTGTGTTTAAAGGTCTCTGTGTGAAAGAAAAAGAAATCTATAATGTTACCCTCAGGATTTCAGGCAATGATATTTCAAAGTCTGAAAGAGAGGAGATAAAGAAACTGAAAAAGGATACACACCACTGACCAATCAATTGAAAAGTATGGTAAATGGAAAACAGAAATCTCCCTGGATTTGCCTTGAGGGCTGATAGCAGTGGCTTTGTACAAAAAGAGAGAGCACTTATGATCCACTTTCTACTTGAGACAAATAAATTAGTTTTTCTGAAGGTGTAACACACCGTAACACATTTTAAGGCGGCGTGGAAAAATCCCACCACTCCTGGAGATGACGACTAAATGATGCTCTGTCTTCCCATGTGTCCTTGCTCAGGCCAAGTCTGTCTCTAGGAAACTCAAAAGCTGCTGAAATACACCAAGCTTTATTGCAAAACCACACCACACTGAGGATAATTGCAACCTCGGGAGACTTTTTGGTCAGACCTAATGGTAGACAAGTTACAAATGCTCCTGTGCTTTGTGCTATTATCTGTGGGAAGGAAACCTGTCCGCAGGCTTTGAATGAAGAGTGGAGCTCCCCCACATCCTAACTTACAAAAGAGAGCCTGGTTTTGAATCTCCTTCCCAGCGCACAGTGCCTTGCCACTGGCAGTCAGCTTCAACTCAGTTTACTAACACAAAGTCCACCTCATTACTTCTGGCCTTTAAATAGATCTTGAGGATCAAAATTAGTGAAAACTCAGTGTGTGAGAGAGACCATCTGGGGCAGGATTCCTCAAGTACCTGTAACATGGCTGGAAAACTGCAGAAGTCCCAAAAGGATCCAAGTGTGGCACACAGCAAGGGACAGAGAGAATCTCTCAGAGGATCAGTCGGTCTAGAGCTGGGTGGCGATACAGGGAGCATCCTCTGACACCTTTTAATTACATGTACCACCGTTCATTTCTCCTGTCTCGCTTCTAATTTTCTCTCAGCTCCAGGAATATTATAGCAGCATCTCTCCTAACGTACTAGGCTTTATAATGATCTTAAATAATCATTAGCAAAAGAAAAAATGACATACTAGAATCAAAAGAAAGAAGTCAAGCCTCCTTTCTCCTTCAAAAACTTCCTTTCGAAACATGATGCAGAACAAAAGAAGCCTGTTCAGACAACCTAGACTACTCCATGCTCACGAGCAGTGCTCTCCAACCAGACCAACAGATTTAACCTGATCAGGGCTTCTTCTCTAAAATACTGACTTTGATTACTTGGATTCCTTGCATAAGAAAGATCATAGAAGGCTTTGCAAGCTCAAGTCCTAAAAGCCAATAAGAGAAATACACTCAACTACAACCCTTTTCTCAAACAAGTTTGATTTTGCAAACGCACAGCTCACCTTTTAGTACAGGGACACTTCAGACCATAAAAGTAAATAAGCAAATATTAAGTGAGATGACTCAAACATTTACACAAGCAAAGCCACTCTTATTTTGTCAGAAAACAAATAAAGTTAAATGTTGGCAGAGTTTTATAAGCCATCACATTTCACTTTGTTTTTCCACTTTTTTTTTCTTGACAGGCAAGGTAACCTTGGTGTCTGCTAAGGTCGCACACAACTGCTCAAGAATGTCCCACTGTCCTCAGGACTTCATTTGGTCAGGACATACAGATGCTAACTCCTCAGCAGGGACTGGGGGCAACTGGAAGCAATGTATTCAAAGTGCTTGTTGGGCACCTGACTGAGATAAAGATAGATGGATAGATAGAAAGATAGATAGATAGATATAGATAGATAGACATAGATAGACATAGATAGACATAGATAGACATAGATAGACATAGATAGACATAGATAGACAGAGACAGATAGATATAGATAGATATAGATAGATAGATAGATAGATAGATAGATAGATAGATATTAAAAAAAAGAAGAGAGCCTGAGGTAACTGTGTTTATATTACAGGCATTGAAAAGTCCTACCTTGATATCCGAGTCACATCATGTTTTTGCTACTTAGGTCAGTTGCTACCAGGCTTCTCAGAAGCTGGAAAGAGACAACGGAAAGATAAATTCTAATGGACTGGATAAACATCTTCCTTGAAACAATGCAAGAATTGTACAGGGACTATACAAACACTACTTAATTTGAATGACAGATTTACGTCAGAACAAATCAGGTTTTACTGAAATGCTTAGCTTAGCCATTTTAGCTTGTGACTCTTGATCTTTTTGTGTACAACTTAAGTGATATAACTTGATGGGGAAGATATTGAATGGAGACTGGAAGCAGATAGCTCTATTCCAAAATGAGGCGTGTAAAGGTTGTACAAATGTTTGGTGGATAGTGCCCTAATTCATTACAGAATGGGATTCGTATACTTACACAGTGAAAAGCTCGGATTAGGCACACAACATAATTTCCATTATGTTAATGCTGCTTTAAAATATATTGCACGGAGTGCTGCAACAATCAAATTATCAATTATAATGTCTACTCAGAGTAGAAAAGTGTTGCAAACAGAGGGCTGATTACTGCTTCAGTACTTCCAATCTGCATACTCATTGTTTAGTACAGGGAAAACAAATTATCTTGCGTTGGCCCTAGTTCAAATTTAATTAAATGAGTGCAAAGCAATTATAATAAAGTACAATAGTATAGTAATGAAAGGAAAATAACTCATTAACCTATTAATCTTTATTTATGTTCCTCTCAAATAAGTATGTAATTTCTTTATCACTGCATCCCATAAGAAACAGCAGGCTCTCACTGCTCATGGCCTGCTTTAGCAGGGCTGATTTTGCTAAAGATCATTGTACAACTTCACTGTTCCTATTTATATAGATTTTATTTAATGTGTCTGATTTTTTTCCTCTCCCTTACACAGTATATTTTAAAACCCTTTCCCACATATCTGTGATGTAGATTATAAACCTGTTCTCACCCCCCTTTTCTTTTAACACTTGTCAGTTCTGAAAGGTAAACCTCTCTAGGAGCATTGGTATGCTTCTGTCATTGCGCAAGGGAGGGAGCACTCCCAGAACATCTGCTCTAAAAGACGGTCTTACATTAAGACATAAGATGAAAGCGTATTATTTTAAAGAGGACCTGACACAGCTATTGCTTTACAATCTTTATGGGTGTAACAACAAACACACCCCATATTTTCAAATGTGCTTTTTCGGTTCTCCATTCCAAGTTTTATCTAGGTTGCTGGGTTGTTTTGTTATTCCAACAAATCTCAAGTTTAAGGAAAAAACCCAATATTTTTAGACGAGCAGTCAAATATTATACTGCAGTGTATTTTTATTGTGCTTGCTGTATGCTAGCTATCATTATTACCTTATCTCTCCAGAACTGGTTTTGTTTTCATTGACATCTTACATTCTAGTGTGTACATTTAATGTCACACACCACTGCTTAGCTTATTGCAGCCAGTCAGGGTTGACTCTGGCCTTTCGCTAAGCTGAGCCACTCACAAAAAAACCCCTAACCAGACAGAAATACCGCAAACCACTGCCAAAACTAAGCTGTGAAGAAGCAGCAAGATCATGAGCAAAAACACATTTTAAATTTTTTTTTTACTAAATAGCACTTTGTCTTTTTTAGGCTGAGGAAAAAAAAATAACATTATCATTAATTTTTTTTCTACTAAATAAAATGAAGCAGAGGTGGCAGTGTACCATAAATCAGTGACTGAATATTATCTTGGAAAGCAGGCAAAGTTGGTAACTGCTATGTAAACCATTAAAAAAATAAATTAGCATAACTACAGTTTTAAAATATAATCTCCACTTCTGCATGCACAGGTGTAATTACGGGCACTTACAGAAGACCAGAGGTACCTGTGTAAAACATCCAATCAAGGGAAATATTATTCTGGATAAGCATAAAGGATGAAGGAAGGCTCCTTTTGCAAACCGGGAAATAAAACCCTCACAAGAGTTTGCAAAGTCAGATATCCCTAGGCTTTTTCCTGTCCGCGCAAGGACCCTGTGCAGGCAAGGTCCAATCTTCCTGCCTTGCAAGATTTGAGCAGAGCAGCTTCCAAAAAGTTATTAACAGATTCTCTGAGAGGATGGTAGAGGTGCAAATTTACAGCTCAGATGGCTGAGAAACATACCAGTTCACCGTATCTTTCCTCTTCACACATAGCAAAAAACTTCTGCCTTGTAGAGTGTATTTCTGGTTTCACAATCTGCTGCCGAGAACTCTGTTAGCAAGAAATGGAGCTCTTTAATCTTAATGACACTTAATGAGTCACTCTATTCTTTGCATATTTTTAACACTCAGTTCTTTATTTCACACTTATTGCTCAATTCTTGCTTTTATATTATTGCAGCACTAGTACCACAACCAGTAATACAACAACGTGCAGAGCCACGCGTGGCTCTATTGTGTCGCAGGGGACAAACGACGTTGCTGGTCGTGACATTGCTGCTGACCTGGGGGAGCACAACGGAACCAAGCAGAGCCATTGCCAATAGGTGGCACGTTCACATTTTGCAGAGCCTAACGCCATAACTGTTTGTTTGTTTGCTTTGACAATGATGCATGTTTTAATTACAGTATTTCAACACAGGAAGTAACTAAATCATTAAAAGAGGAAGAAAGACAAAAAATAAATTTGGCTATGTGCAATCATCAGAATCTCACATGAATTGTCATCTTTTTTCAGTCCAGAGTTAAATATTTGTCATCAAGCTAAATTAATGTTTGTTCTCTGTGTAGAGCAACCACTAGAGGGGAGTTTGACACTCATGTTGCAAAGTCACAACTATATGCTAAACTGCAGGGAAATGTAGAAGATCAGAAATCCACAGTGATTAAGAAAACATTGTGCAAAAACCACAATTTCTCACCATTTTTCCAATCACTGAGTGAGATGATTTCTATCTGACTAAAAAAAAGCCTAAATTTTGCTGCCAGTCGAGCTGACTTTGTCCAGCTCCCTGATACATAAAATGAAGAAATGAGACTGCAGTGAGCTGAGGAAGATAATATGAAGCATGCCTAGTAATGAAGACAATTATAAAACAGCATTGCCTGAGATGAGACAAGACTTCACATCACTGGACTGTGCAAGCCCTAGGACAGTTACACAGGGAAAGACTCTTTCTGTCTTTCTCCTGCCTGCAAATCACTGGCCCAATCCAGTATTTGGTGAAAATATACAACTTGAAGATACACAATAACGTCTGCCAATGCCTGCTGTATGCACCTACAATGTATACTTAATTGCCCCTGGTGTTTCCTCCTGTCTGTATCTTGGTTTTATTTAAAGTGGATTCCTACTGCACAGTGCACCATGGGAGTGACAAGGTCAGATTTTCAAAAAGCATCAGTTTCCCTGTGCAATGGGTATAATGCATGTCATAGGCAAAATTTTCCTTTAGTGCAAACAGACACAGTCTCACTCAAGTCAATTTATACCTGCAAAAGAGTTGGTCATATCTCTATAAACCATAAAGATACCTGCCAGAACATCAGACGCATTGCAGAATGCTTGGCTGCAGTAGGAGTTAGGACACAATTCCTCAAGTGCCTGGGCACAAGGAGGTATAACCCAAGTGTGACAGCCTCTCCAGCTATGATCCCTTGTACACCTAACTATGTAGCCACAATTGATTTATCCTCTTAATCATACGCAACCTCATCATAACACAAGATCTTGTATCACGACATCCTACAGAACCCCTCTAGTAAATAAAAAACACAACAGAGCCTGCAACTTCCTTAAAATTGTAGTTTGTATGACTGTGGATATTTTCAGCCACAAGCATATATCTGTCACAAGTAGAATATATATGTGTGTGTGTGTGTGTATATGTATATGTAAGCAGACATATCGTTTTTCCATAACTGGGTCTCAGATGTACTTCTACTGATCTACAGAATAATGGAAGGGTTCAGACTCAAAATAATAAAAAAGATAATATAACTTCTAGAAGAAAGAATTGAATACGCTGCACATTGCTTGTCACAAAGAATGTATTTAATCCATGCTCTTATTTATACCATCAAAATGGTTTTGACAGTAAGGAGAGTAAAACGTTAACAAACATGAGACAAAGACAAGAAACAAAACGGTACTCAATTTAACTCAAATAGTATTTAAAGGGACATTGATCATGTAAAGAATATATAAAGTATATATTTAAAAGGTAAAGCTGTCATCTACTATGATGACACTCCTGTTGTATGCTATAACATGCCCTTCACCTAATTTCCTCTAATACCTACCAGTGTAAATCAGGAGCTATTCCACAGACAATGATGGAATTTTTCTGGCATACAACTGATGCAAATGAAGAATTTAACCTTATATCCAAAAAACTTCCATTAAAGAAATAGTGTACACAGGTGTTACTGTCCCTGGTCACTGATGTGCAAGTCCAAGCGGTTCTAAAGGCTGGCCATTTGCTTGACAGACAAGAATTTATTTTCCTCAGTAATGAGCACAATTTCCTATGGATGGGTTGTGGTTTTTTTCCTCCACAAGACAGAAAGGCGATCTATATTTCAGCATTCAGTGTTTCTCATGCCAAAAGCTCAAATGGCCACTACAGATCTTCTCCAGCTCCACTGAGTTTACACAAAATCCTCCAGTGGGCTCTACTGCAAGGCATCACCCTGGGCACTGGAACATACTGATTTCTGAAGGTTTGGAGATGTGCTGAGAACACCAAATGCTTGGAGACTGCTGCCCTCAGTGTTCATGCTGAAAAGCTTCCAGAAACCCACAGATATTTCGAGGCAGACACCAGATACCAAAAGGCTAAAAGACCAAAAGGCATTTCTTCATGTTTACAACTGAATCATGACAATATTTAGCACACCAGCAGTCCCTTCACAGTCACAGAGCAGTTCAGGACTGAGAGCAGAGACACAACACCTGGTGATGGGACCAACCTTACAGAAATGATCAATGCTTTGGCTTTCAGCTCTAATCAGTACTTTTGTCCCTCATAAGAATTATTGTCCTGGTTTGAGCTAAATAGAACTAATTTTTCCATTTAGTGATTTTACTTTTCAGCTCAGTCTCTTCTAAGTGGCTGAACTTGCTGAAACCAGCAGCGTGTTTTTCCAGACACTGATGCTAGAAGTGATAATGTTCAAGGCCACTGTCTCAACAGGAGTGCGATGTCTGTGCCTACAGGTGGGGAACGGACCCAAACCTGACCAACGAGGTATTGCATCCCACACATGCCATACTCAGTGTAAAGCTGAGGGATCATGAGGGTCTCAACCCTTACATCTTGGACCCTTCCTTCTGTCTTGATCCTGCAGTGGCCGAGGTGTGAGCAGAACCTTGCTGGTTCATTTGCCTCTGACCCTGATTTGTGTGTTCTGCATCAGCTCCCACTGCTGCTGAGTTTGGTCTGGGACTTTTCCAGTGCCCTGCTCTGCAGAGCCTCTGGTGACGTATTCATCATTGGGAGGATTTTATATTGGTTTTGTAGATATATTTGTATATATTTCATTATTTTCCTATTTACATTATTATCCTGTAGTATCAGTATTATTGTTTCCTTAAACCTGTTAGTTTTATTCTCCAACCCATAGTCTCTCTCCCTTATTCTCTTTCTCTTCCCTTCTGGGAAGGGGAGAGGGGTTAACAGAGAGCGTCTGTCCAGGATTTAGTGGCCAGCCCAGCCCTAAACCACGACAATTATCCTTCCCAAATTAATTCCCAGCATCAAAATTAAGAATGTCTACTCTGAGATGTCAAGATCACAGTACATTAATTGATCATAACGTGACTGAGTCTGCAACGTAACACTGTTCTCCACCGAAGGTTTACCATGATCTTAAAATATTTCATGAAAATAGTTAGAGCACCATGTCAATGCTTCCATAAATGTGCTGCAAATCTTCATATGGAATATTCTACAGGTTATATTCTGTTCAATATTCTACATATGAAAGGGGATCATACACACCATACTAGGATGAACATAGACATCAAGACCTGATCTTACAAGGACTACTTAAGAATTCACCAGCTTCACAAAACAAGTAGCTCTAGCAAAAACCCCTTAAAGTCACTATTTACAAAGTGTGATTCATCTGTTTAATGGTGACAGAGAATTCAGTATGTAGTCCAGATGGTCACACAGATAACAAATCTAGCCTGGCTTTTTGATGCTACGGACAGGCTGTCTGACTGGTTCACACTAAGATAGACAGACAGATAGATGGATTGATAGACAGGCAGACCTTCTCTTCTGGAAATAGTTTTGCTGTTAATACACATTTTAGAATAAAAAATCCAGCTATGCATGGCCTCACTAATCCACAGAGTTACTACAGAGAGACCTGAAAACATAGGCAGACTTTTATTTTAAGTTTACAAGTTCAGATGTTTCTGTTGTTCCCTTAGGACAGAAAAGGGCAAAGACGGAGTTCGAAAACAAGTTCAATAATAGATCTTAAGCTCTAAGCTAGAACAGGACAATTCTGGGCCAGCACAGTGATTCCCAAACAGCTGGTATACGTACTTTGTAGTACTACAAGCTTTTGGCAAAGAAACTCAACTGACTCTGACTTCTATTCCCAGCGCTGCCTTTCCCCAACTTTTAACCCAGGGCAATTTACCTAACTTCTGTCTGTTCCTGGTTAACCATCTGGTAAATAGATAAGATAATTGCAGCCTTTATAGGCTCATTGTGGGGCTTAATTATTGAACGTCTTTAAGATATGTCAAGGTTCTTGGTGAAGAGTTGTGTGATCCATTAATAAATAATAATGGGGGAGGGGAAGTGCTAAGAGGAGAAGGAGCATAAAGCTGAATTGTTGCACAGGAGAAATGTTAGCCAAGGCATGAGAGATATAGGCAAGTGATTAGTTGACATAATGTGAAAAGGAAGGGAGCAAAATCACTAAGTTAATTGCACAAGAAAACGTAGAGAAGGAAAACAGACTAAGTTGAAATGACAAAAAAGTGAGCTTGGACAAACGGGAAAGGACAGACCTGGCAAAGCAGAGTAAGTTATGTGTCACTGGAGAGGTGTCGAGACTGGACTGAGCCAGGAAGCTTAAACCAACTGGAAGGGGGACTTCTCTGTGCTTTACAATTCATGTTTCATTCTGTTCCAGTTTGCTCA
This sequence comes from Mesitornis unicolor, assembly GCF_000695765.1. Lineage (NCBI taxonomy): Eukaryota > Metazoa > Chordata > Aves > Mesitornithiformes > Mesitornithidae > Mesitornis > Mesitornis unicolor. The sequence goes on from NW_010159879.1 coordinate 25,667, forward strand.
TTTCATTCCAGCGTAGCTTACACAGATTGTTCTAATGGATGGCACTGCCACAGGGCATGTGCCCTCTTCCATCTCATCTGAAGAGGGGGTACCTCAGGGAGCTGACAGCTTCTCCTCAATGTGTGGCATTTCTGGGACAGACATCTGCACAGACATCTCCATAACAGCCTAAGGGGAGCAGCACTGACTCCTTTCACCGGCCTGATCATCCGCAAATTACATCATACGAACTTACTTGCACCTCCTAAGCATCTTTGCCATAAGTGATCCATTGATTGCGGTCTGGCACTTGGCTCTTGTGTTTTCATTTCCCAGATGTTTCTGGTTTTGTTATTGCTCTCAACTCCATTCTGTCAGAGAAGTGACAATGTATTTTGAAAGGACATGACCATGCCAAAAAGAAAAAACTACAACAGATAAGAACAGTAGAGAATCAGAGTGTTTGAATAGGGTTATCACATATTTAACAGTTCGCAAATGAAACAATTAACTTACTGTTTATTCAACTCTCATCAGAAAAGTTGCTTTCTGTACACCAGATTTCTTCATTGCTAAGGCCATGCACTTTATGTAGTATGGCAGCAAACAACATTAATTTTTCAAAGTGCCTTAGTTGGTTTTTTTTAAAGAATAATGCATATTTATTTAAGGAGTATTTTTTTGCCTGCAAGTCCTTGTTTGAACTTGAAATCTTTGGTTAAAATTAGATTTATAAGACCACCAGCTTCATCTTCTGCTTATTTCACATAGTTTTAAGTTATTGCCTCTTCCTACTATAAATATAGTGATTATCCAATGAAGCTACCACTGGATTCAGTTCTCCAGCTCCTGTTTACATGTAGTATTATAAAAGAAATACACTCGTGTGGACAAGGAAATTATTCTGCACAGTAGGAACTCAAAGATTATTTTTTTTTTATGTGTTGCTGCAATTGAACCAAAGCAGGGACCTAGGTCTCAGATTAATTTCTTAGGAATAACTTGTTTCTGAATTTTCCAGAGGTAGTACATTATGTAGGCAGGATACTTTTTGTGTCAAGGAAATTGAGAGATTGAAAGACAACCCAAGTCCACAAAAACTATCTTTATACTAACATTTTACTATGGCACTCCTCCTGTACTAGAAAGGTACAGTTTGATTGAGGGGTGGGGTGGAGGGGAGGAAAGGTGTGTGGATCAAAGGTCTTTTCTACCAATAAGCTCTTGTCTGATGTACAAAGATAACTTGTGTTTTTAAACAATATTTTAACCACACTCAAAAAACCATGAAGAGTCATTAGCTATACCATAGAGAAAAATACCATCCAGCAAGAAGGAGAAAAGATGGTAGGACAGCCTCAAGGCTATTTTCTGAGTCCATGGCCCACACCCTGAGATATACTGAGCAATTACAGGATTTTTCTTTCATGCAGTAAATTTTGAAAAACCATTTGGCCTCATCACTTGGTACTGAACACTGACTCTTGCTCAGTCTTGCTCTTAAAAGTATGAGTAACTCAGAAGAATCCCAACCCTTTTAGCTCTAAAATATTAAATACGAATGTTGAGCTTACCTCTGTCACTCCACTGCTCATTTGCCTGCTATTGACAGCAAAGGTGCATCACTTCCAGTAAAACTTCATTCCAGCTTTCATGTTTTTCTTGGAAAACAGGTGAATCCTTGATCCGTTATCAGATAAATGTTATTTGTTTCTAGTCTGTCTGACCAGTCTATCAATGACAGTCATTCATTTGCTGCGGAAAAGTGAGCAGTGCACCATGAATTTGCTAACACTGCATCCGCTGGAATGCTTTCCTTTGATAGTAAGTGAAGCATAATAAACCTTGATCTTTATTATATGCTGTTTTTTTGTTTGGAAAGTATGATTCATTGGCTATCTGCTACTACACATTGTTCCTCTACAGAATCACATTCTACAGTCACAACAGATTTCTTCCTTCGATTCAACAAAACCACTATTTACTATTCTTAAAAAATAATAATATAACAGAGAAAACTCCGTGTGAAAATTTTAGACCCACATTTTCAGTGCAGACACCCGCTGAGTGATGCATCAGAGAAAGAGGTTCTATTATCACCATAAGAACTCAAGAATTTTTTTTCTGAATTCCAGTAAATATCTTCCTTTTCAACAGCTTATTTGAGATACATGAATGTGATGAAATTCTGTGTTCTGTGTGAGTGGAAGCGTTTCATTTTCATTCAGCAAATAACAATCTGTAACCCCCAACGACATCTGAAAGAGTATTTGTCTTTGCAGGGCTCCATGGAAGCTGTTTGAACACCTCTGTCAAAACTTTTCAGCCCAAAAGCTATATTGGCTATCATACATCACACATGCACAATTGATCATTTAGGGGCTGGAAAAGTATTCATAGGTCTGTCACTGCCTCTGCACTGGTATTTTCCTAACAGTACACATTTCAGTAAGCCCACTTCACAAACAGAGCGTACTACTGAGCTGCGTTTTGTCTATAACATACTAACAACTCACCTTCTGTTGTGCTGCTTCCAGAAGAACAAATAAGGCAAGGAAAGCACCAGTCAGTTCATGTCTTAGCCCAAAGTAGATGAGAAACTATTAACTGTATCACAGATTTCTTTCTTGCTTTCTTTTCAGATAATCTGTTTTTTTACACAATATTTATTAGATTTCCCCTACGATTTGGGTAAGCTTCTTCACTTTTGCAAGGAAGAGAAGACAGGAGAAAGAGAAGAGGGACCAAACTAGTGTAAATACAAATAAGCCTACAAATGGGTGCAATCCGATTCAAAGAACAAGTTTTGGCTTGTGCGTACCACTGTATCTCACCTGGAGTTAATGGGTCCACAGTAACAGAGACATTATGAACCCAACCCAGTATGGCAGCGGTACACAGATGAAATAACATTAATTAAAATCACAACAGAAAATAGCAGTAATGCTCCCTGTTAGATATGTTTTGCCTGTATTTAAGAAAGCCAGTATGAAGATTACTTTGACTCCACTGCTCTTTCCAACACTAAGTTGCACGTGAAAAAGATTTTAAAATGAGATACATTTCTCTCACTCCAACACTGAGATATCTTTTAAAAATAAGTGATTGGAAACATCCCTGTATGAGTAAATACTACTTTTGTTTTACATGTATTATTATACTCCACATTTTTTCATCTCGACTAGTAAAAAATTATAAGCTATTATATAGAAACAGAATTTACTGTAAGGAAATAAAACAAGTAGGTACGTGACATGCTGAATAATGCAATGTCTCATTACTGGATACGATACAAGTTAATACACTTTCTATGTTTCATGTAGTAAACACTTTTTCAACACTGTGCTAGTAATTTCTTGCCCTCCAGTTCTATTTTGTCTATTCCTTGAAGAAAATGTCTCTTCTAATGTATACACTCTCTAGAGGGAGATTGCAACTATATTTATAAGTGCACAAACAGTGATATCCACTGATATACTATATTCTTAATTGATTTGAGTCAGGAAAAGATTTGAAACAGCTTAACTCACACACAGAAGGTACATGGTGAAGCAACTTCCACCTACTAAAACACTGAAAGATAACGACCATTTGAAAGGTAACAGAGGCTCATACCCATGAGCTTTGTTTGCTCAGTTAATATCAACATTTTTGTGGATTCACCATATTTCAGTTTTTCCTTTTATATATTAAAAAATGAACTCTTTCTCCTAATGTAACTTTCTATAGTCAGAGCAGCAGCGAGAACAAGAAAGAAAATGATCTTTAGAAACTAAAGTAATCCCCTGACTTATATACCCAAATTATTACAAATATTGTTATTTAGCTTTCATTTTATGGCAGCACAGATGGAACTGAACTCTGAATCAGCACTCTCTTCCACAATGACAAGTACAAACGACAGCAAAGCAATCCTTGCTCCAAAGCCATTCCATATAATCAAGTTATTAAAAATAGTAATACTGATCATTATGGTCTGTCTGTAAGACTGCATTGGAATTAATCAGCAGATGCCACATCAAGCACCACAAAATTATAGATTGCTACATAACCTGCTCAAGGACACAGGACCAACACTTCTGATTCACAGCTACGGGTGACTGCACCAAACTCCAGGACTTGGAAAAAGGGAATTCACAAAATGCTTTGGTATGGGCCTAACTCCTCTTCTAGAGAAGTAAAGGCAAAACACAAACATCCTCTTGCAAGAGCACGCAGCTCACAGAGTCTTTAATTTTAAGGTACAGAAACCTGAACCTTTACCAAGTGTCTAGAAAGGGCTGGACCTGTTCAGAATATTAATTGTAGCTCATACATTTCCTAAATTCCAGCAGATCTGCAATGTTCTACTTTAATAATATCATTATCATCAAACTTCACTGCAAAAAATGAAACAAAGGCCTGTTTATGTTCTTAAAACAAATCTTGCTACCTGAGTTTCAGAACTATGTGCATGCAATTCATGCACAGAGAAATGTATGCACCTTTTTTTTCCCTAGTCATCCTAAGTGCGTGGTCAAACAGCATGTGAACTGGGCAGACTCCCTAACCGTGACGCAGTAGTGCAGATTCCATGCCTGCTTCTGCCCTTCTCAGGCTTTGACTCATACTTTCAACATGGGAGTTTTGTGTGGAGATTTATACTAATTTCTCACCACCAGTAAACAATGCTTCCTTAAAACAACACGTTTACTTAATTCACAAGGCTTTTTGCAGGTTTTCCAGCCATTAGCCACTGTCACTTCAGTCACTCCAAGGTACAAGTCATGGGTTAATAAACCCCATTTTCTATGCCAACAAAAATGCACTCTAAAACATTTAGCATCCATCAGTTTTGAAACTGCTAACATATACAGATGGTTTGATATGGATTCAGAAGTTGAACGCAACTGAGAACCTTTCTTAAGCTTAAAGGGAAACGTGGTCATAAAACTGAGGCAGCTTTATGACAGAAGACTGTACTGATATCTGTACTTATGTCCTTATCAAGAACAGGTCAAATAATCCTTTCATGTATTGACACAGTGATGAGTTCAGATAAATAAACCAGACCATGTAATTCATAATCCTAAATGGTAACAATTAATTTTCAGAATCTGTCTCCTGTGAAAGAAAGCACTGGTGTTTTCAAGCCACGATTATTTGAGCTCTGATTTACTCATACCACAGTGTATACTGGTCCACTTCTGAGCAGATCTGGAAAGCTAAATAACAAGGCCTATAAAACTACACTCTGCAGGTTTCATGTGAGTCGAAATGTAAACAATAGAACTTATAACTAATTGCCTTTCAGATAAAGCTGACTTAAGGATTGAGATAACAGAATCCTACAATACTCTGGGTGAAACATACTGAAAACGTGAATCAGTTAGCTGATACTGAGCTCCAGATGTTTCTTACTCTGGCAATGTTCCTTAAGTGATGATAAGCAGATTTACATACTTAACTAATATGTTTATTTAAAGAAAATTTCCAAATCCAGACTAACATCCAGATTTCTTCTTTGGCATCAGATCAAAAGGCATACTATCAACAAGGATGGCATCCAGGAATACCTTTTCAACATCTGCTTAGAACCAAACAACAGATATTTGATTTTCTGCAAATTTAATTTCAGGCAAAATTTTACTTCATCCAATATTTTTTTATATCCTCAAGACAGCCTGACCTAGTCTTTTTGCATATTCAGATCTCAGCACACAGCTCATACACTGGCAGAGACAGCAGTTGCTAAGGAGAAACTCAGTTTGTAGTTCACATTTAAAATGCTATGAGCAATTTCACTTAGAGTGAGAACAAAAGCTTTTGGAAAGCAAAGCCCTCCCCTCACCAAAAACATCAGTGATTTAAAGAAGCAGGTTCAAAAATGTTTTGTGTGTTCCTTGTAATCTAAATAAACTTAAGTAGTTTGACAAAAGTAATGACAAAAAAAGTAAGTTTTATTGTTTCAAAAGGTTGAGCAATGGAACAGAAAGTTAATATTACTGACTCAGAGTTGGTGTTCTTCGAAACTCCCTCAAGGTTATTGTTGCATTTAAGGAAAACCAAGAAAAGACCAACTCAGAGCAAAAGCTTAGAAGAAAGTACTTGGAGGAATGGAGACCGTTTCAAATTTCTTCCCAGAATACAGAAAGGAAAGCACAGATACACAGTCCACCGGCAGGGAAAAGTGTGTATTCCAGGGCTGAGCAGGAAATCTAAAACATGGACTTCATTTTCAAACAGAAAATTTTGAAAATCCTTACGAGGAGTGGCTGAGGGAGCTGGGATTGTTTAGGCTGGAGAAGACTGAGACCTTATCACTCTCTACAACTGCCTGGAAGGAGGTTGCAGAGAGGTGGGTGTTGGTCTCTTCTTCCATGTAAGCAGTGACAGGACAAGAGGAAATGGCCTCAAGTTGCACCAGCGGAGGTTTAGATTGGATATTAGGAAAAAATTCTCTACTGAAAGAGTGGTCAAGCACTGGAACAGGTTGCCCAGGGAGGTGGTGGAGTCACCACCCCCTGAGGTGTTCAAGAAGTGTGGATATGGCACTTCAGGACATGGTTTAGTGGCCATGGTGGTGTTGGGTTGATGGTTGGACTTGATGGTCTTAGAGATGTCCTCCAACCTTAATGATTCTGTGATTCTGTGAAAATTAATTATTAATTATTTTAGAAGAGAGATGAAATGGAATAATGAAATTAAATTAAATGTTTCCAAACAAGTTGGGCACTGGCATAAACTTCTACTGAAACTACTGAAGATATAAACATAAAAGAGGTCAATGTTAAGTAATGCATGATAGCAGTAGATACAAAGACTGGCTGAGGAATAATGCCAAAAATTAGGAGAGATGAGAGTAAAAACTACACAGAGTTTCTTGTGGTTCCTAAGTGTACATGAGAGAACAGGAAATAAGCCTCCCAGGAATTTACAATGTGTGCTTCCAGCCCAGAAGGCCAACTGCATCCCATGCTGCATCAACAGAAGTGTGGCCAGCATGGCCAGGGAGGTGATTCTGCCCCTCTGCTCTGGTGAGACCCCACCTGGAGCACTGCATCCAGTTCTGGGGCCCCCAGTATAGTAGAGACATGGAGCTGTTGGAGCGGGTGCAGAGGAGGCCACAAAGATGATCAGGGCTGGAGCACCTCCCCTGTGAGCAACAACTGAGAGAGTTGGGGCTGTTCAGCCTGGACAAGAAAAGGCTCCGGGGGTACCTTATTGCAGCCTTCCAGCTCCTGAAGGGGTCCTACAGGAAAGCTGGAGAGAGACTTTTTACAAGGGCAGGTAGCGACAGAATGAGGGGCAATGGTTTTAAACTGGAAGAGGGGAGATTTAGAGTGGATATTAGGAGGAAATTCTTTCCTGTGAGGGTGGTGAGACACTGGCACAGGTTGCCCAGGGAAGCTGTGGATGTCCCCTCCCTGGCAGTGTTCAAGGCCAGGTTGGACAGGGCTTTGAGCAACCTGGGCTGGTGGAGGTGTCCCTGCGCATGGCAGGGGTTGGACTGGATAAGCTTTAAGCTTTAAGCATGTAAGTACAGGAAAACTGCTCATCCAAACAAAAAAAACTGCTCACCCTGCAAGGCCATGGCAGAATCTGAAGTATAACATAAGAAACAAGTATGCCCAACCCACTGAACACACTGATTTTCTTACAGTAAAAAGAGAGAATATACTCGTACACTTCGTTTGATGTGGGAAGAAAGGCTGAAAATTGCAACAGGAACATTCCCTACATACTACTTGGAAATAAAAAGGAACTAAAGGGAAGCCAACATTTATTACTTCCTTAAGAACGTGCACATTTTTTTTCTTAAACTGGAATCATGACTTTGGACTATCTGGGGTTAAGGATGCTGCTGTCAGATGGAGTCAGACTTTCCCACTGATTTGTCTTTATAGCTAAATGATAACTATCAGAAAACTGTATTGCATTAAATTGTTAGTGAAAACAATGACACTTAAGATTTTGGAGCTGGAATTCTCTACCATGCAAGTTAGCTTAGCTCAGGTAACAACAAACACGTTGTCATGAATGAAGGTGAAACATTTCAGAGTGTTTATACATAGATTGTAAATAAGCTTAAAAGAGTGAGATTTTTAATAGCTAATGCTTATCAAGGTGGTTTTTTCCCATGTTAGCATGGGTCTCTGCAGTTCACATTTCCAAATTCTCCTAACACAGTGTCCATCTAGGAAGACACATTCCTTTCCAAACAAGCTGTGATTGCCATTTAATTATTTATTTAATTAATTTAATTTAATTAAGATGTGGTGCTTTACAGCAGACATAGCAAAATATGACCATGCTACTTTTAGAGGCAATGACGTTGTCCGATTTCTTTATTCTAGTTGTTCTTTTTAAATTTTATTCCACTTGTAAATAAATTTGTCCCTAATTTTTTCACGCTGACCTTTTTCCAGCAGTGGCTCACATCCCCAACTACCTGTATTTGCCACAAGTACAAGGTGTCTTGTAATGTCAATGCTTTCGGTTCCTTTTATTTTCTTTTTTTCATTGATTTAGTTTTCTTGATCGCCCTTTCTGTAATTAAGTTCCTCAAATCCCTGAACCATTCCAGACTGCTCTTTTTAGGTCATTCTCCTGCTCTGTAATGTCTTCTAAGCATGGTAACAAGAATGGAGCCTGAAACAGTTTGGTTTGGGTTATTTTTTCATTTAAAAATTTTGTTTACTGCTCCAATGAGTCCTCTCATTCCATCCACTTCCACCTTGAAGACCATGAATTTTTACTTCTTAAAATTTGCACTCTATAAAACACATTACGATTTAATGTTTTTGGCATCATCATTTCTTCATTTACACTGCAAAAGAACCAAATATACACAGCTTCTACTTTTGATTTATCCTAACTGCTATTTTCTTTGCCTTATTACTTTAATTCCTCTTTGCTCAACTACAGAATTAATGATGTATTAAACTGCCCGTAGTCTATCCTGTCCAGCATGCCTGGCTGCAACAGCAAAGAGAAACCAGTAAGGAAGTTTGCAGACTGTTCAATTATTCAATTAAAACAAGGCAAATGCTACCTGGGCATTGCCATTTCCTAGGAGGCTCTGCCTGCTTTTGTCTGCCCTTTGTACCGACCCTGCTTGGAATGAGCCCCTTTCAGGCAATCAGTCAATAATGCAATTTTGTATCTCAAAACCCTCACTGAACCACAAGGAAAACTTAAGGCAGCACAGGATTGGAAACACAGCCTGTCAAGGAAAACCAGCAAGCCCGCTAGCTCTTTCGCTGCTTAAACCCCTCAACGCAGGTAAAAATGCACAGTTCAAAAGGTTTGCTTATTTGAGTCTACCCCAAGACACGATGTTGCTCTTTCCATTTTTCATATTCAGTCAGAATTCAGACATGTAAAGCCACATATAATGAATCAGATCAAATGTGTTATGGTAACTGAGTCATTTATCTTCTCGTAGCCAGGTCTCACTCCAGAAGAAAACAGAGCTCCGTTCACTGTGAACCATAAAATGTTTCTCTGTAATTATCCTGACATCACTAGACACACTTGGTCTCTCATAAATTGATGTAAATCATGTGAGTATCATTTATCACAAAACATACATCTGCAAAGCACAGTAAAACTTTCTTTTCTCCCTTCTCAGGTAACAACACATTTCAATTGCTCCAGTCTGACAGTGGTCTGATATTTAATGATCCAGCACTGTGCTAGTCAGTACCGGTACAGATAGCTGCATGTAAACCATTCAACATGAACACAGAAAGCAGAAGAAATGAGTCTATAACACTTCCAAAACCATGTGAGTGACATAGGAGCTGCATTCACACTTTTAGAAGTAACTGGGATACACAACAGATTTTGAAAATTGTAGTAATCTGACAATAATTAGGCCTTTGTGTGAATTGTATTTTTATCTCCTGTTAATTACTAAGTTGTACTCACTTCTGTGATTAATTAGTTTTGTTTTGAAGCAGTAGTGCATTATTCCTAACAGCTTACTGTAAATGATATACTATGTGCATTGTAAGGAGGTTTATGTAAGTCCCTTGATGGGGCTCAGAAAAAAATCCAGCTCATAACAATTGCCTGAGGAGTCAGAGCAGGCAAAGGTGCTTACAGGGTTGGTCTTCTACCCTGGAGGAAGGACAGCTGGGAATCAGGAATGGGAAACTCATAAAAAACTGGCAAGCAAGAAGAAATTCTTTCTTTTTTTTGTTTTTCGGGTTTCTAAAAGTGAAGGAGGGCTGGGAGTGCTGTTGCCTTCTAGAGAAGAAAAGCTATGCAGAAGCTAGAAATAAAATGTTTTTTTTGTCAGGAAAAGCAGGTTTGTTAGCTCTCTGCTGTGGGAAATGGGGACTGTGAAGGCACTTAGGCCATGTGATCAAAGATCAAATATTCTAGAGAGAAATTCCTGGCATGAGTGGCAGAAAATGAAATGAGAAAGGGTTGCTATCTTGTCCTAAAAGAATAACAGAAGATTATAAAGCAAAAGCTGGTAGGGGGAAGTGTTCTCTTTCCAGGGCAAGACAGGGACATTTCCTAAAAGGTCACAGGCAGCTATGGCAAAAAACAAAAAAAAGGTAAAAATAGCAGTAATTAAGTGATTGTGCTGAACTTCAGAGAGAAGGCTGCATCAGAGATACAGGTGTGCTCTGTCTGCTCCAGTCTTGGTGAAATTTATGACTTCTCAAAGCTGGGATGCAGTTAGGGAAGAGCTCCGATTATAGCCCAGTATCCCAGGTGTCCCTCCCTTAGCTCCGTATGCAGTGAGCAGACGTCCTGCTCCTCCCCTGTCTGGAACCTAATTCCCTTGTTCTTTCCATTACTGCGTTTTTATAGGTAGGTGCTTTATTGCTGACAAACCCAGAAAGTTTCAAGTGTTAAAATGGAAATGAAGATAAGAATTTAACAAACCAAAGTGATTTCAATATCAACCCGGTAGTTTTCCCAGCCTGATATTCTAATAAATGAGTGTATCTTTAGTATTATAAAAGTCATCAAATCATGATAAGGGAGACAAAATCACTTTCAGTCTCACCTGGGGACTTGCAGCTAACAGCACAATTACACACGATACTATGCCAGAAAACACTAAAGCAAATATTAGAGGGTTTTTATTTGTATGTATTCTGTCTATGCAGCAGTGTCAGAGTTGACAGCTCAAAAGACTGCATTTTCCCAAACTCTTACTTGCAATAATCTGCAAATATGATTGAAGGAAGCAGTAAGAAATCTAATGAAAATGAATGCAGAAAGGATTAAGGAGACAGCTTCATGACAATTTACAGTTCTGCATAGCAGTCTCTTGCTATGAGTTGTGATAAGATAAATCTTGTTTACAGTGTGCTAATCCCATGTCCCAAAACCGTGAGTATGCAGTGGTTTCAAGTCTTTCTTAGAGGAATGTTGCTGCTTTAGCATTAAATGAACAGCTATGGGCAGCCGCAGTCTGAAGGAATACGCAGGAGGTCAAGGGTTGTTCTAGATTACACTTTCCAATGAATCATTTGCACCTCTGTCCTTCAGAAAATGTTTGATGCAAACTCTTTGGATGTAAATTATAATTAAAGCTTGATTTGAGCTTTTGTAGGTCAACGATTGACTTTCATTGTTCTCTGTAGAGTGAAATTTAAAAATTAGCTTTCACATTTTTTCATATAATAGAGATCATATGCATTTTCTGTGAGTAAAGAGGACCCTTACATTGTGTAATATCTTTAGTCGTGGACAGTGGTTTTATATATCATCAGATACTCTCCTGGATCAATTTCAAGAATGCAAATCTTTGTATTCCTCCTTGCAGAGCTAGTAAGAGTTCATGGACTCTTACCTTCTTATCTCTGTATAGGCGTTAGGTCCAATGACTTCAAAATATTAGCTAATTAGACATTATACAACCTATTGCACCCAATAGGTAATGGTTTGATCCAGATAGGACATACGACTGAAACTGAGAAGCCAGATTATATTTCTAGATCTGATGTTTAATTTTCTGGACACTTTAGGCAGCTCACTTCACCTTCTGTTACTGTTTAATCTTCAGCTTTTCTGACTGATCTGTTGACTGCAAGAGATCAAACACTCTTTTTCCATAGATACGGCTCCTATTTTATTTTGCAGCATCAATATTCCACTAGAAAAGAAATAATGATAAAAATAATGTAAAAAGTTACAAGAACCCTGCGCAGAGACCATCATCTTCAGTTGCTGCTTATCAGTAATAATAATTCCTCTGTTGCAGTATTTTACTCATACATTTGAGAATTTGGAAACATTTTTCTATAGGCTCCACTATACATCAATCCTGAACAACCAGTTGCCCTTTAGTCAGCTTTTTTCTTCTTTCTCCTCAGCTTGTTCTTTGAAAAAAAAAAAATCCTAGTTTTTTCTCTGCCATTTGAATGCCTGCATTCTGTATCGACTGCTAAACAATCTGAGAGCTGCGAAGCTGTATTAAGCTGTATTCTTTTTAATCACATCTGTCATTATAGGAGATGGTCACCTTAGCAGAAAGATCACTATAATGGGTTGCTAATGGGCTATTAAGGGGCTTTCAAGTATCGAGGTGATCATCATAAGTAAGAACTGAGAGCCATTCTTTATTTCTGTGTAAGATTAATTTTTCCCCAGTAATTCCATGGAGTAATAATGCAAGGTTTCTGCACCTCAGGAACTGCTTCGTGGTTTCTTACCATATGCTATGCAAATTCAACAATTAGCTCTTGAGTTCACAGATTTAAAATAAGATACTACTAACTCCATTTAGGGATGGGGAAAATGCCAAGTTGAGCAAGCATGCTGAAGGAAACAATTCGATTATATTCTTAAAAAGAGTCTTGATTTGATCAGAGTTCTCTAAATTACCTTAACACGTATTCAGTTACAGTCCATAAACAATTTAAAATGGCACAAATGCACAAAACATTTGTAACCTCAATTCTGGCTTTATCATGGCTTTGTTCTCAGATGAATTTCTGGATACTAACACCTTTGAGAGCTTTGCAGACTATATAGAAATGTTCTACGTTCTGCCTCAGCTTGTGGTCTCAGAGTTGATATCCTTTCAAAAGAAAGCAGAAAACACACAGAGTGGCACTACACAGTCAAATGTGAAATACTAAACTCGTATCTTTTGCCTATATAACAAAGAGAAATGAAGAGAGCAGGTTCTTTCTAGTCCTGATTGTACATCTCGTAACAAACTCAAACAATGTGACCGATACGTCAGGTTTTGCTTAGGTAGAGTTCTCAGTTTCTTCTGAGATGAATGGGAACCCTTTGCTGACAGGCAATAGAATAAAGAGGTTTACCTTACACTTGGACCTTTTAGCTTTATAGGTTACTGTTACAAAGTCGTGTGTGTGTATGTGTGTGTGTGTGTGTGTA
>NW_010159880.1:0-1663 GCF_000695765.1 Mesitornis unicolor
GGGGCTCTGAGCAACCTTATCTAGTAACATTAGTCTCTTATCACAATTAAAACATCAGAGATTTGCACATCATTTTGCATGAATGGATAATTAGGTCTCTTTTAGAGGGCTGCAAGCAATATACTTATTACTGTAGAATACTATCAGGTTCTTTATAGATATAAAAACATATAAGAATACTATCTGAACAAGGGCTGGGGAACGAAAGGTATGATGAATTATGTTACTGTATCACCAACAGTCAGGATGAGGTTTTAACATTTTATAGGAATAATGAAATAATGAAAATAATAATGAAAGCACCTAAAATTAATAAATGCTATACATAAAAATAAAAGCAATACATGGAATAAAAAAGTTTTAAATACCTAATTTGAAATTTCAATTTCAAGCTAAAGAAACAATTTTTTCAACAAAAGTAAAGGGAAAATGATCTTACCTTATCTAGTCTTTTTTGCCAGCTTTCTTCACGTTTTACCATGAGTTCAATACAATGAGAGAGCGTAGCAAGGATTCCAGCAGTAGTTGCCTTGAAAGTTATAGCTTCTCCTTTAAAGTCTATGCCATTAATTCCTTTGAGTGTCACATGTGGAAACACTAAAAACAAATATGAATCATTCACTGATAGCTGTCTTTAACTCAAACATTTTACATGTATGCTTTATTTTACAACTGTTTGAAGAAAATAGACTAGCTAGAAAGTTAATTTAAAATTAAAAATCAAAAGTGCTAATAATTTTCAGCTATTTTTGAAAGAGATTCAAAAGGAAGAATGCATCCCTTCAGCTTCATCTTGCTACACTGTATTTCAAGTCTCCTTGTAATGCTGTATTATTCTGCACTCTGCAAATCATGTGGGTGGAGGGAGTGGGAATAGTTTGTAACAATAGCAGTTTGACAGCTTGAAGTGGGGCCTAATTAACACAGAGCAACCTTTAAACATACCCAATACAGCACTCAGAAAGGAACAATTTCAAAATGTAATCAAACCCAAAAGGTAACATTTGAAGGTTGCTTTAAGCAGGTAACTATAGATTTAAAAACCTCAGCATTAAAAGTTACTATATAAAAGTATCAAATGTGTTGAATTATCCAAGTACTGTGGGGTTTTGCAGTTCCAACAACTACTTCATGCTGTCAACCAGGCCATCTGTTGTTGCTAAGGCTATTTAAACAAGTCACTTAAAATGTGCGACAAAAAAGTACCTATTCTATGTCAAACTCATATGTAGGTTGACAGAATAACAAATCAAACACTACTCTCATCAGAAAACATTAGAAAGCAGAAGTAACACCCATGTTGAAGCTGACTGAGCCCAGCAAGGTAAAATAACTCTTACTATGCCATGGGGCAAGCTAATGACTTATCACTCAGTTGGATATTGCTTTCATTTCCTGGTCTGTCAGATTGTCAATGTGCCACTGTTATGGTTTAAAGAGTACAAATACATATTTGTGTAAGTTTATGCAATATTTGTCTGCAAGGGTAAAGCAGAGCTTTCAAGCAGCTCAGTTCTTGTAGGGAAGAGAAATACGATTGCTGCTCTCTAATGGTAGAGCACAATATCTACACTTAAGGAACAGAAAGCAAGCATCACATGGTCTTAAACAATGGTTTAAGTTCCTGGAGGTTTTATATCACAGAATCACAGAATATCAGGAG
>NW_010159881.1:0-1821 GCF_000695765.1 Mesitornis unicolor
CCAACCAAGCGATTCTGTGTGTGTGTGTGAAGAGCAATTTAATAGGGCCTGGTTTTCCCTTTTTCCTGGTCATTATACAACTGCAGCTGTGAAATTACAGGACAGACAGTGAAACACAACACATTCTTCCATAACTTAACTGGATGACAAATGAGCATGGACAGATGTTTTATAGACAGATAGCACAATCCACTGAATTTTTAGTTTATCACATGCATTCAGAGGATATCAGAAACTTGCAGCAGGGATTGGGAATGCACCCTGCTGGCAACATATTCAGTCAAGTCTCAAATATATTACAGCTTCATTTGAAACAAGATACAACAAGCCTATGAAACAGAGGCAAGGGAAGGAAAACAAGGAAAAGAAATAAGGTGACCCTTCTGTATTTATTGTGTGAGAGCAATTTAAGCATCTGAAGGTTCTGCTTGGTTTTGGTTGGTTGGTTTTTTTAAATATTGAGACATTTTTCACACACACACCCCCAGCTGAGGTTGGCTGATCTCTGATAAAGCAACGTTGGGTTTTAAGAAATAAAAGCAGGAAATTCTTTATAGATTTTAATGATGAACAAATAGAACAGTTTTACTGATCTCAAACATCACTGAAGTTGAAGCCTGACTTGGCAGCGGGGTGAAAGGAGAAAGCAAAGAAGGGGAACTAAACGAGAAAACACATTCTGACCTCCAGCCTTTTGACGATCTCTTTGATATCATCAATGTTGCTGATGAAGCTCTCCAAAGAAACACATTCACCTCTCTCATAGAATATTTTGATATTTGTGTCCGTTGAAGTCCACCCTATCACGTCTCGACAGGAGCAGTTGAACACCACGCTTTTCGTGTCCTGCTCAATGAGGACCACAAACTCATTCGAGACGCCCAGGAGACAGTCGATTTCCATGCCCTTGCTGTAGTCCTTAGCATGGACACTCCACACGATAGCACCAGAGCTATAGATCTCTGCTCCTGGATAAGGCTTGGACTTCTCTTTCTTTTTTGAGGCAAGGGAGATGAACGGGAACTTGCCAGACGGGTCGATGGGAGTGTTGGTGACATTCTTCTCTGCCAAGTCTTTCAAGTACTCTTGACGGGTCCTGGTGGCCATCGCACGGAACTTCTCTGATTTGTGAGCAGCATTCTCTGCATTAATGACTTTGGCCAGCAAGAAGTCCCTGAAGACATTTGATTTAGGAAACGTGACTCCTTTTGGAATAGGTGGTCCAAAGGACGGTACATCTCTGGATCTTGTCACAGCAACACTAAAAGACACAAAAGAATAAGGCAGAAGCTGAGAGTTTCACTATGTGCTAATTCAGAGGGTTTGAATACAGAAAACACATGTCTTTTTTTCCTTAATCCCTCAATTTTTCTCTCTTTTTCTCAGCAACATGCCTGTATTCACATTTTAATCTTGCCAGTGGGGAGATTATGGGCCCCTTACTGTATAAACAGAAGGCCACTTATTCTCGCATCTATACATTTCTGAGTCATCCTCAGTACCACACCTTAAAGAGAGCTTCAAGTGCCAAATTATGCTTTATTGGATACAGTAATCACTTAGATAGTTATGATTTTTTTTTTGTTTTCACTACAAACAGAAAATTTCTCACACACACTTATTACAAAGGCTAGCTTATAATTTAGCTACCTAAAGTTGAGCAGCTCATCTGAAAGCAGTATGAAGTGTATGATCAGTACTAGAACTCTTGATAAAATGGACACATGAACAAGATAAAGACAATAAAGTCATCTCACAAGGCCAGTTTCACTGTGAGAATCATCTTCTGGTGACTGAATGCATATATAATATATAATATAT
>NW_010159882.1:0-10323 GCF_000695765.1 Mesitornis unicolor
TACTACTACTACTACTACTACTACTACTAATCATAGCAGGATGCAGAGTCAGATGGCAAGCGCACAAATGAAAAGCCTCTCCCCTGTAGCATCCACAATATGAAAATACAGAAAAATGTAAGAAAAGTATTATGGTCAATAGTGCCATGCTTGCATTTTCTCTGGAAGTAGTTTTACATTAGAAAACTGATGTTTTAGTGAAATCTAATTTGTGATTAACCGTAGCTTCTTTTCCATGGAGATTTTTTTATTACTTTTACACTAGAAACACTACAATCACAAAAAAAGCAAATATTTTTGGCGAAAGGGGAAGTCTCCTGAAGGCCTCGGGGTGAATTTTGCTGCTTGCAGTCCCATTCCCACCTGGAAACTGGACTCACCAGCAAGGTTCTATTTCCCCTAGCACTTCCCTGTCTGAGATTTCCCAAATGTTCAACTTCCCTTCAGTAAGAAAAGAAACCGTGATGTATTATAGAAGGCTTAGTAGCAAAGTCCAATTTCCCTGTGGCACAATATTGAAAATATTTTGGGGACTGAATTCATATAAAAGGAGATGTTAGATGGAAAATCATAATAAAAGTTAAATCCTGCCTCTGCAACCACACCCTGGAAAATTATGCAGAAAGAAATTTCTGTCCAGAGTTAGTTTTCCCACTTCTCAGATGGAAAGAAAAGCATGGGGAAAGTAGATGCATTTTCCAATAAATACATACTGAGCCTGTGACAAGGTATAAACTCAACATCAACACATCATTCCTAGCACTACACAGATTTCTCTCTGCTGGAAGCAGGAGTACAATTACACATAGGCCTCCAGACAGCTGGCCTGCAGTAGGAATTTTTCAACACTTTGAATTTGAGATAGATGAGAAGAAGAAAAATATCTATGCCACAAACCTGGTGGGAGAAGTTTTGCCTACGGGAGTTGATGAATATTCAAATCACAGCTTCCACGAAATACCATAGCACCTTAAGTCAAATAGAGTTTGAAACAAGATCATTCCTCAACCGTTTGGGGTCTGGTTCACAAATCAGAGTGTTTCAGTTCAAAACAACAAAAATTAAAAGTACGATTTTATTCTTTCCTAATTAAAATACTGTACTTGAGCAAATTATTTTCTTCTCAAATTCCTCTCTTTTCCAAAGCAAATGTTCAGTGCAATTTGCATACTCTGCCTTCATCTTCCAAACAAGGATCTTTAGCCATATGCAGGTTAAATGATTTGCCTAAGGGGATCCCTCATGCGATTAGTCCTAATTAAATATCATCTCATACATGTTCACACTGTCTCCCCTCTCCTGTCCTGCGGTGGTGAGTCCTGTAGTTTATCCTAGCACTGAGAGACTCACACTAACAAATACAGCCTGTCAAATACCTGAGGAGAAGATTATTTATTGCATCAAATACTTCATCTTCTTGTACAGAAGCTGTAAACACCAATAAATCGGCAGTCATGAAATTAATGATGGCTGTAAATTACTGAGGTATTTAGCTCCTTCTACCAAATATATCCTGAACAATAAATAAGAAGGAAATGTATTTCAAGATAAGGAACACCTCATAAAAATAGTAAATGAAATTAAGGATCTCAGGGACGACTGGAACAAATATATCAGTAGGACCATGTGATAAGCCGTAGTTGATAAAATAATTACTCCCAGTCCTTTATGATGATCCCCAGTGCACAGTATTCCTCATGAATCACAGGATCAGAGCCGGGTTGGAAATACAGTGGAAGTATTTAAACACATAAAGAAAAACGACATTGTGTATTATCCCAATTTCGGGCCCTGGGCAGGGATCTAGTGCAGTGTGTGTACCACTCAGGGGTGACAATCAAAAGCCATGGGCTCATTGCAAGCGTAATAGATAACGGCTGCTGTGTAGGGAATAAGCCTCTCCTAATAATCAGAGCAATATTCAGCACTTTGCATGTTTAAAGGCACCCTAAGACGCGGGAGAAGGGTCTGTTTTGACACCCACATTTTGTAAATGGAGAAAATAAGATCCTGAGGCCTATTTTCATTTCAAGGACTTCTGGTTGCTCAAATGCTTGTGCCAGGGCTGCCTTCTCCTAAGCCAAGAGCACCTGAAAGTCACCTTCGGTTGCAATTCGCATCCTATGTCACCTTTTCCTGTCCCAAGAGTAATTCAGTGACAAAGGGAAGGCGTTGATCCCAGCCATGACTACAACCACCTTGGAGGTCTTTCACCCTCATGCCCACGTCTGACATCCCTGAGAACCAAATCCCACTCTGGTTCACTGGGGGAGGAGACCAGACACAGGCACTTTTGACAGCCCAAGGAAAGCGGATCATTCCGGATGAAAACTAGGAAACTCATTTTCCTGGGACTGTTTTTTCCTCTCCATGAAGGGATGGGCTGTCAAGGGTCTTCAGATCCAGCTCCTCAAGCACGATGAAGCAGTCAAAGAGTCCAGCCAAAGCTGTGCAACTTTCACCAAATGCAGCCCCTTCCTAATTCCTCTTTCAAAGTGATTTGCTTCCAGTACCTCCGGCTTCTCCTCCCCACCTGCCACTCAATCAGAGCTAAATGTCAAATGTCTTTGCCATCAGCCATGCCAGGCATGCTATAAAAAGCAGCTGTCTCCCTGACAAACTGTGCTCTCTGAAAGTCCTGTCTTCAACTTCGCTCTGATTTGCAGTCTTTCTTTCATTTTATTTTTAACACTCTCTCTCCCCAGCGGTCTGTTTGTCTCCCTGGGATCACTCTGTGGCAAGGGCATCCCAAAGGAGCTCGCTCCCCTCCACAACACCCTGCAGGAGCAAAGGCAGGTGGGAATATCCGAATCCCTACAGACCCAGGGATAAACTGAGCAGTGCAATCATCCTGCGGTCTGCTTAACTCATCCTGGGAGAGAGATGCTCACAGAGGGACTCCTCAGTGACAGGTCTCATCACAACCATGCACTTGAGGCATGGCCTAAGGCATCCTTGCACCCTGCCTTTCCCATAGGCACTAACACCATGAGCAAGCAGTACAAGTCAGAGCAGATTTGGAGTTCATAGAATCACAGAGAAGTTTGGGTTGGAAGGGACCTCACAGCCCCCCAGCCCAACTCCCTGGGCAGGGACACCTCCACCAGCCCAGGCTGCTCCAAGCCCCGTCCAACCTGGCCTTGGGCACTGCCAGGGAGGGGGCACCCACAGCTTCTCTGGGCAACCTGGGCCAGGGCATCACCACTTTCAGAGTGATGAATTTCTTCTTCTAAATCTTTCCTCTTCCAGTTTAAAGCAATTGCCCCTTGTCCTATCACTCCATGCCCTTGTAAAAGGTTGACCATGGTGACTTTGGGGACCAGCCCCAAGGAGAGCTGAGTAGCATTTACCTGAGCACAGTCATCTAACTGGGTACCTGCAATGCAGTCGTCTCCTGCACATGGACAAGTTTCTCATTTGATGCTGAGGCTTGTGGGCAGACAAATGCTGGGGCTGAAAGATTGTGAGCAACAAGAAGCTGTTGACTTTCTGACAGAAAATTGCATATTCTGTACTGTTCTCCAGAGAAATAGCATTGTGGGGATTTATAATGTGTTTGCCCACTTCCAAAATTACTTAGTTGAAAAAGGATTTTTTAATAGCAAAAGGATAGTTTTCCTCCTTCCTTTCCCACTGTAAAAAGTCTTCAGCTGGCTATTCTGGGTCCACTTGGTATTTCATCTCCCTTTACTGCAGAGGAGCACAGCCAGATCCCACCTTGTCCACCACCTCCAGCACTACCAGTGCATGCGCTCCTTCAATTGCTGCTGTTTCTGGATTTAGCACCCTCCAACTTGCTTCTTGCATAACCATCAGGAGCTCAGGTAGGAAAGAAAAACACATTTTTTCACATGGAGTTAGCTCAAGATCCCACCACCGTTCCTCCCTTCTCCTGTAATCATTTTCATCCCCACAATCTCCATCAGTGAGTCCACTTTTGATGTACCCTGCAAGACATCGCTGTCACCACTGGTGAATTTTGCTGCAAACATGACATTTTACCACCTCTTGTGAACCCAGCCCATTCTGCTTGCTTTGAATTTACGATTTCATTGTGAAAAGGGACTTTTCAGAGAAAAGGACTATATTGACTACCATGCTTATCTGATCCTTATGAAATCCACCCTTCTGTGTCACTGAGCAGGAAAAGCATTTTTAGCCCAGCTGTCAACCCCACAGATAGTCCAGAAATCAGACTTTGTTCCTCCTGTCTTACATGTTGCCACTAATAAAAATTTACCAACCAGAGGCATGGTCACAGTATGAAGCATTAGCCATGAGAGACTCCAGCCCTTACTCTCTCATTTCTTATGCAGCAGCTCTGCAGTGAGACCAAGCAAAAGGCAGCAAACCTGCCTTTGTTTGCACACACAATGATAGGATGGAAATGGAAAGCCACGTGTATTACACACAGACAAAATGGGACTGGCAGTTAAAAGAGTCACTTTTAGTTCTTCCTTCACAGAACCATAGAATAGAATTGTTTGGGTCAGAAGGGACCTTTAAAGGTCATCTAGATCAAACCACCTGCCATGGACAGGGACATCTCCAACCAGATCAGGTTGCTCAGAGCAACCTGGCCTTGAATGTCTCCAGGGATGGGGCATCTACCACCTCTCTGGACAACCTGTGTTTAACCTCCCTCACCATAGAAAATTCCTCCTTTGTATCTAGTCTGATACAGAGTTAGATTTGTCAAGTTTTCTAATGTTAATACACGTAGAAAATTATTTGAAATATCAGTGTGGATCCAACTTAGAAATATTTGATGATGGAGCTTATTTTAAATGCTACAGAAGCAAGTCAATACTTTGGTGGCAGGCTCTCAAAGGATTTATTTGTGATATGGGATATGAAAAGTACACATGGAGACAAGAACATACTATATGCTCAGAGTTTGCTATGCCAGACAGGATTTACCAGTTGATTTCAGCTGTGTCTTTGCCACATAAACTTAACCTACTTCATCTTCTTCCCTGTTAATTCCTACAGTCACTTGCAAAGACTTCATTGGAAGACTAAATTGACTCAGATAATAATAGAGTGTCCTGATGTGGATGCAAAATTAATCTCATTTAAAGCCAAGACTCTAACCAAAAGCTTGAGAAAGCCCAGTTCAGCAAAGTCTGTAAGCAGATGTTTAAATCCATCCCTATTAAACACAAAACATTAGTACTTCCCTAAAGATTTTGAAGATTTGGGGCTCCTGCCTGGTTTGTAAATGGTGAGTGGCTTTGATTTAGTGTGCCAGAGGAGTTTGAAAGCAATTTAATTTTCATAATGAGAATCTTTCCGCCAACAAAAGACAAGTGGTTCTAAGTAGGTCTTTTTGCTGTCTATTTAAATTAGATTAAATAAGATTATGGTATTATTAGCATTATTAGGGTTATTATTAGGAAATTACTATTCACAGCACTTTTATTGTCATATTCTACAATAAGGCAAGCAAATCTATTAAAATGATTGAACATCAATACATAAGCTCTTAATAACCGAATTGTATCAATGAGCTCATCTCTTAGATTCAGTTGAAAAAGTCATAGATTTCTAGTTATTATCCAATTGTTCATTAAAAGAGAGTCTCTGAGGCTCGACAGCTCTCTAATGATGATACATAGTCATTACACTTCAGGTAACCTATTCTTAGTATAGTCATTGAATAGCATTTAGTTGTTGCTATTCTATTATTATAATTGGCATGTAATAATGCTATCATGACCCAGATCATCGCATCAGACTTTTATCTTGTCATATGTTTTAAACCATTCCAATGAGATGTGGCTTGTACTCAAACTGGAATTTTTAAGGCAGATGTACATAAAGCAGAATTGATGGATATGTGGCACTGCTCCTTCCTCTGACTTAGGGTTGAACTGTAAGTCCAATAGGCCCCAGACAGCATAGTATATATCAGAATACAGTAATATATACATAGGACAATTGAGGGCGTGTGTGTATATGTATACATATATATATATATACACACTATACTAATAGTATATATCAGAAGACAAGTAATAGCTCTGCATTTGTTTGCTGTGTATGAACTACTTGGGAAATCTTAAATTTGCCTTTCTCACTATGTGAGATGTAGTTTGATGATGACGGTAGCCATCCTAGGAAAAGTCTGATATGTAAATGTCTGATGTTAAACGTATTCTTAATCTTTGGTAGGCTGTACTCCAAAAATAGTGTTTTACCTTCTTCTTGTGCCTTGAGTCATTCTGTTCTCATGCAGCACACCACAGGAGGTAATTTATTTTGGTACAGGAATTGCCAGGGAAAAGAAAGACCTGACCTGTCCTGACTTCATTTGGACAATTTGAAGTTGGGGTGCGATCTTTCACAATTACCCAGCATTTTCTGCTCACACTGAAATCAGACGCAGGACTTCCCTGGTTTTTAGTAGTCACAGAGCTTTTTAAAAATAATTGTGTTATCTAGGATACTTCCAGAAATAGTAGGAATCAAATTCCAGTTCTTTTAGATTTGGTATTAAAGAAGTTTGCACTGATAAAATTTTTGCGCCAACTAAACTTTTGCACCTTTGAAAAACTTTAAGCATTTAGATTTTGTGCCTATGCACATCCATTTCATGTGCTCACATTGTCCCTTGCTACCCAGATGGAGACATGTAGATAAGCAGCAATGGCAGTCTGGTTCCACACATTCAGATATTCTAGCTTCAGACAATACATTTCTGGTATTGCATCCGGGACTAGATATGACGTAGCATTTTTTTTCTTTTCAAATTAACAACTTCCATTACAATAAATCAATGCAAGTACAATGGAAATTCTTACAAATCACCTTGTTTATTCTTGCATAAAATCAGTCAGCTATCCTAATAAAGCTCCAGCAAAGGCGGTTTCTGCAGTTCAAGGAGGATGGTGATTTTGCACCTGCCTCAAAGTTTAGGATATTTAGATCCTGTGTTTAAATTACAGTTGTTGTTGTACACATTTAAACTGTGATATCACTTTGAGTGATGTGCATGGGCCAAACACCCCTGTCATCAGTTCAATTTTGGCTAGAATTTAGATGCAGAGCTTTGGGTTGGAAAAGAGACTCTTAGGAGAAGTATTTCAGTGTGTATTTTATATGGGGGACATGCTTCTGTGCTCTGCTGAACAAGGGTGGATTTAAACACAGAGTTATTTGCTGAATGTGTCTTAGCTAAGTGAGAATAACTGCAGCTAGACAGGGCTAGCTGTAGACCTAAGGGAGAAAGAAGTGCAAAACTTTGTTTCTTAAATCCTCTGAACTGCTTCAGAACCATTTCCAGAGATTACTTTTCTCCCAATTATCCTACAGGGGTGCTTATAGCATGATGACTTAAACCATAAAGTAACCTTAGCTCATACACTCCAGACATAAACTGGTAGTTTCTATCATCTTTGCAATCCTTTTGTTGCCTATTCTGTCTTTGCAAAGAAAGAAACAATCCATTTTTTTAGAGAAGGGAGATATCCATTTAATCTATGTGCATGTTGGCTGTTGGTCGACAAGGAACGTCTGTTCTTCACAAGAGGCATCATTGTGAGTGCGGGTTGCCATTTGCAAGAAGCCCCATTCTATTATACTTTCCGGGGTTGGCTGGAGCACCTTTGGGACCAGTTGTAGGGCAACCCCTTTACTGAGGTATTTCCAAAGAAAATACCAACAGCATCCATAATTCAGAGCCAACAGAGTTAGAAGTCTCCTCAGCTGTGTCTGGATATCGTGTGCCTCCCCACATGTTTTTCCTCTACTCCATCTCCTTCTTCAGTTTAGCCATTGGTCTGATCCAGGCAGACATGGTCTGGCATCCTTCTTAGGACCTTCACTGCCTCCTCCGAATTGCAGAGAGGAGGAGAACTGCGGTTCCAGTCTGAATGCAGCCCCCCTACAAATTTGCCATTTCTCCAGCTGGATGCATGCGGTATTATGGTTTGGGCACGAAAGACTGCTATGTGTCAGAAAGGCTCAACCCTGATTTGATGCATGAGAAAGCGATTAGGGAGACAAGAGAAACCAAATGTCTCAAGAGGAAAGATTAAAAACTGTGGGATCTAGCTAATTCCAGAGGCAACACCATTTATGTTATTACTTGATGCCAATAGTTACAAAAATAGTAACTATGCTTTTAGCCCATAGTGATTCTCTCCCATTGGCTGAGAACAGCCGCATCACTGCAGCAAAATTGTTGCATGTGTCTGGAGTAAAAACTCTACAAGGAATGCAAGAAATATGACTAGTAGGTTGCTGCTCACCCATATGCATATCCCAGGGGACAGCAACATGCATATTAGCTAAGTGTATTGATAAGAGTGAGACTACCTTGCTGTGAGGTTCAACAAGGCCAGATGCCGCGTCCTGCAGTTTGGTCGCAATAACCTCATGCAGCGCTACAGGCTTGGGGACGAGTGGCTGGATCTGTCAGTCAGAAAAGGACCTGGGGGTGTTGGTGGACAGCAGGATGACCATGAGCCAGCAATGTGCCCTTGTGGCCAGGAAGACCAACGCCATCCTGGGGTGTATTAGAAGGGCTGTGGTGAGTAGGTTGAGAGAGGTTCTCTTTCCCCTCTACTCTGCCCTGCTCAGACCACATCTGCAATACTGTGTTCAGTTCTGGGCCCCTCAGTTCAAGAAGGACAGGAACTGCTTGGAAGAGTCCAGCAGGGCCACAAAGATGCTGGAGGGAGTGGAGCATCTCCCTTACAAGGAGCGGCTGAGGGAGCTGGGGCTCTTTAGCTTGGAGAGGAGGAGACTGAGGGGTGACCTCATTCATGGTTCTCAATTTGGAAAGGGCGAGTGTCAAGAGGAAGGAGCCAGGCTCTGCTCTGGGATGTCCAATGATAGGTCAGGGGGCAATGGTCTCAAGCTGGAGCAGAGGAGGTTCAAGCTGAAGATGAGGACAAAGTTTGTCATTGTGAGGATGGCAGAGCATGGCCCAGGCTGCCCAGAGAGGTTGTGGAGTCTCCTTCTCTGGAGACATTCAAGACCCACCTGGATGCATTCCTGTGTGACCCAGTCTAGGTGATCTTGCTCTGGCAGGGGCGTTGGACTGGATGATTTTTCAAGGTTCCTTCCATCTCCTAACATTCTGTGATTCTGTGATATCATAATCTCAGAGAAGTTCACTGTGGCTCATGTGCTTCCCGTTGGGAAGAAACAGGTGTCAGTGAGGAATGACCAAGGAAAATGTTTGAAAGCTGAGCACACAACTGCAGAATGAGGTGGCATCTATGTAGGAACAGATTTGTGTAGTTAAAGATCCTGGTTTCCCACCACTGAGCTGTCAGGCAAGCAAAGACCAATGCCAAGAAGAGAGGATAACTGAGATTCGTGTCCAAGCAATGAAGCTGAATCCAGTCCAAGATGTCCTACGGCTGTTTAGCTAAAATGGGAAAACTTAAACAATCCCCCACAGTCAGTCTCAATCTTCTGTACTCACAATACCTCAACAGTTCCTCTTGCCATGATAAAGGCTGTCAAGAAACAAATCCACAGTATCAGCAAGGAACTTTCTGAGCCAGTCAGTAATCATTTGTATCCATGTCTTCTAACTCAGCAAGAATGTGAAGTGGGAATATGTCATTATATGCACATTACAGCTGCAAAATGTTAAAATCCTCTACAAACGCCATGACCTAACTCATGGTTTTGGCAGTTACCACTCTCTCAGAGACCATCTACGTATGTCAGATTGCTTACTTCATTTAAGAGACATGTTTTCAAACAACCGTCACGTGCGATTTCCTCTGCACCTGAGACTTCTCTTCCAATGATAAGCTAACTGCAGTAGCCTGGTGGGATGGGACATCAACCCCATGTGTACCTCTACTGCAGTCATTTGCAAGAGTAGGGCACATCCTGGAGCAGTTTCTGGGCCAGCAGCTGTGAGGAGAGCAGGACTGAGACCATTTCTAGAACTCAGGTTTGCCTTAAATCTTAGCATGTTTTAGTGGAACTTTTATCCAGTGATTCTGGCTTCTGACCATGCCTGTGTTGGTGGTATCATCTCTAATAAAAGGAATGGCAATTGGAAGAGCAAGAACAGGGGAGGACTGTCGTGGTTTAGGCCCAGTGCATAACTGAGCAGTCATGATGCCCCAAAAAAAGGGCCAGTCAAAATAAGGACTGGGAGGGCTTCTCACCACTTAAACAGGTCACAGGCAAAAGACAGACTCATCATAAGGAATAAAAAACAAAACAATTTTAATTTGTTACCAACATCAGAGTAGAACAATGGGAGATAAACCAGATCTTAAAATCAAAACACCTTCCCTCTACATCTCCCTTCTGCCCGAACTCAACTTTTGTTCCCGGTTTCTTCACCTT
>NW_010159883.1:0-3365 GCF_000695765.1 Mesitornis unicolor
AGACTAACTTTTGCTTTTACCAGCTCTACTTGACAGATGTTTTCTGCCTACAGGGGCACTACATTACCCAAGCGCTGAGACCTGAATACTATCAAAGTCAGTACATACTTAAATGTGTAAAATAAGCTTTCTCAGTTCCACATTAGATTCTTATGTGAAATATTACAGTTTTAAGCAAGTGCCAATGAACTGAAGCACTCATCTTCAAAACTTCTCCATAAAATATATTAATGATCCAGCTACACATGAACATTCACTTTCTAAAGCTCTTTTGCAAAATGATAAATTCTCTGTTCTTACAGATTTTAGGATCTCATGCCATTACCCTAACTTTTAAAATTAAGAGCTGTAAAAGTTTAACTACTAATTCTGATGCGTCTAGCTTCTTTCCTCTTTCCAGTATTCATGTTTAGCTGTTTTTGAGTAACAGATAAATGTCAGCCTTGAATTAGGAAGTACTTTGAGCCAAAAGTGATGAATTTTACTAAGTGATTTGATAGATTGTAGAGGCTCTTTATATGCTCCAAGGTTTGCAGTTCACATTTATTCTGAAGGTCAATTGCCAAGAGAATGAACTGTGTAAGAAAAAGGCTATCAGTCTGGTAGATAAAGTGAAGAGACGCCTAATTTCCCAGGTAGATTAATATTTGGGTGCTATTTGTCTGCAGGAAGCCTGGTAATCTGCTAGAGCTTGATACAGTTTGCCGCAGCAGTAAGTGGCATCCTAGTGCTGTGTTATTACTGTTGTAAATGACCGTGCTATCACACCTGACCAGATAAATACAGTATAACACAGAAATGCATGGGATCCATGGCTGTTTTTGGGAGCAGAGCAGGGTGGCTGCTAGCTTGCCATTTGCTGTCACTTTGGATGTGAAGGTGAGGAGATTCCCGATGCTGTAAGTCTCCTTAATGCTCACACTTAATGAGCAACACTTAAAACTTGCCTTTGGGCATCCTCTAAGGAACAGAGTAGCTGCTGACTTCCCTTGCCCTACTGTTGCTCACAGTGAAAACACAGGAAGAGGCAGAAGCCCTTTTATTCATGCTCCCTTTGGTATCAATATTGTAAGTGTAACTATTTTAATATTTTTCAAATCAGTTTAATAGTTTACTTAGTAATATCACCTGACAATGTTTTTTTATATCAGATTATGAAAAATACGTTATCTATTGTATGGCCCATCTCTGGTCTAAGGTTTGAGGGTGACAGGGATTTCTATATGAGCACTAAATTGGAAGAGAAGTGGGAGCATCATTATCAGAAGAGCAGGGAAGGCCCTGAAGAAGATGGGTGCAGAGAGGTGAAAGGCGGCTGGGGGCAGCAGGAACAGCCATCTAAAGTAGAAAATGGGAATCTGGACATGCAGAGGTAGGCAGTCAGAGGGACTACCATTAAGGCAAAAGGTTTTGCATCTTTATAGCAAACACAACTGGAGAAGAAGGTCTATCTGTAGAGATTAGAAGGCATTTGTATAAAAACACTTGACTGTCATTCAGCATAACATATTGGCATTTAATAATTTTCTCAGGTACAGGAGAAGTCAATGATGCCTGTGATAAATAGTGCAATCTGCAACCCTCTGGCCTCACGGTTCTCTGCTTTCCCAGTCAGTGCTGACATTGAATATTCAGTTTGTGCAGACACTAAGAGAAGTTTAAAAAATTATGAGTACAGGAAAACAAAAGCATTACACTATTTATCTGCTGGTTTTGAGTATATAGGTTCACAGAGGGGACCCATTT
Source organism: Mesitornis unicolor (assembly GCF_000695765.1). Classification (NCBI taxonomy): domain Eukaryota; kingdom Metazoa; phylum Chordata; class Aves; order Mesitornithiformes; family Mesitornithidae; genus Mesitornis; species Mesitornis unicolor. The sequence continues at coordinate 1,747 of NW_010159883.1, forward strand.
TCCATGACAGATTACTAGATGTTCTTGATTGCATCACCTGAGCAGAAAAGAAGAAAAAACCCCAAGTAATTCTTAAGATCAGTATGAGTACACATGGCTCAGTGGCTCCAGGCCTGATGACACGATGGCCCTAGACCATTCAGCAGAGCAGGTAGGTTGCACACAGACTGAAGGGTCAGATGTAGGGGCAGGAGTGCTAGGATGGTGGAATCAACACACAAATGGAACAGATTAATAATTAATTAACTTGATTCCTCTATTTCCTGGCTCAATTTGGAAACTATGGATGCTCCTTTTAAGTAATTTCTTGTTTTTATTAGGGTTTAATATCCAAGAGATAACTATACGAATTCTTTTTCTCCATCTACTTCTAAAAGCAGTAAGGGGCTTCTTTGCAGAATACTTTAAATGAAGATATATTTACACAGCACTGTGTTTATAATCTGTGTTTCAGATGACATGCCCAGTTTGATCCTAGATCTCATTTTCCTAACTGAAGAACACAATTCCTCCAGCTGGCTTCCTCTAGTAATAGATTTCTGGGAGTTGAGCCTCACACCAAGCTAGAAACTATTATATAAACTTCAGACTCAGTTTAGTAAAAAGTGATTAAGAAGTTTATTAAGCAGTTAATGGATGTATTAATGGTCTTGTGATTGCAAAATCTTCTTCTAATTGCTTCTTTTGAATATCTGCAAGTGTTGAACTTCACGTGATGCACAAGTATATTCAGGATCATAACTCTTGTGGTACTGTAATTTCGTCCCAGTCCTTAGAAAACCGATTACAAATGCATGTTTAGAGGCTTAGAGAAGCACTCCTGTAAGCCCTAAATACTAGGTCTGAGTGCAAAGCCTTACCTATGAAGAGATCCTCTCAAAAGTGAGAAGGGAGGGGAACAAGCCTAAGCATTGAATGTTAAATCTACCGCAACCAGGAACACATGGCAGTCCAGACAGCCCATCGGCAGTTACAGCATGTGGCAAACGCAAAGGCCCGATTTAAAGCTGGCAACATAAAGGCTGCGTAGGCTGCCAAGGAACCAGATGTCTCATGCCTGTAAGACTCTTTCCTTTACTCTCTGTTTATGGGTCCTGTGATTGATATCCCAAAAGGACAGCATACAGCATTCACAATCTGATGTGAGGTGCTGTGGTCACATCTAAAAGCTCTTTTTTGTTTGTTTCTTAAACAAATGGTTGAAAATCTTTCTTACTGATTTAAAACACAAAAAAGACCCTTTAAATAGTTCATCTTACTACTGCAAGTGCATTAGACTTACTTGGCTCAGAATCTGTTACCAATATGACGTAATTTATGGAGAAATGTTTGTAAGATGGAGTATGGAGTTTCTTATTTAATTTAATAATGTCAGTTTATGGCTAGATAATACAAATATTTGTGTAGAAATGCAGGGTGAGGCTGGAAAAATCTGGTCACAACATGAATTAAAATGCATTATAATTTCATTCACTCTGGAGAATTTTGTAATTTCTGAGGAAAACAGCTTGTGTTCTATCAACTGTCCAAAAGGTAAACTTCCTGAGCCAATACTCCCCAGAATTACTCAGGTTCCTGAAACAACACCTGCATTACTAGTGGAGTGCCCCAAGGGTCAG
>NW_010159884.1:0-22352 GCF_000695765.1 Mesitornis unicolor
GGTTGTCAGCGCCTTCCTGGTGGCCGCGCATCCATCCGTATGCCCGGGGAGCCCTCCCTAGCCCCAGGTTCCTCTCCGGAGTTGTGCCGAGAGCGAAAGTATTTACTACTGCTTTATCCAGATGTTCCCAGGAAGCTGACAGGCTGCGTTCTCTTCAGCTTTTTTACGGCTGTGGCAAACTCATCAGTTGCTTAAAAAAAGAACCACAAAAGAAACCAAAACTTCACCAGCCTGCTTTGTGAACGATTCAGAGGGCGGACTGCATGTAGCATGAAGTCGTCTTGATTAAAAGTGCAAACTGAATATGTATCCAATTGTAAGAACTACAAAGTATGTACATTCCTGTGTATTTTCTGGAAATTAAGAAGGTAACAGCGTTCACTTTGCATTGCATGTGGTGCCTACCTGCTGCTCTCTTCAGATGCCTTCTGTTTGCTTTCAGAGCTGCCTCATCTATTGCAGGCATTTCATGAGTGAATTCACTCCATCTTTTGTAGAAGCATAAACCTGTGCCTCAAAAAATTAGATTAATTTATTTTTACAGCACTCCTGTGAAATCTGTAATAATAGTGAATAGTTCTCAATTTTCTGGAAAAATTGACTCATTTAAATACTTCTGCATGTGATCCTAACCTTTCAGGTTTTGAAATGTCAACTCCAGCATTTTGGGCACCTGTCCAAGCCAAACTGGTGCACCATAATTAACAGTACACTTTGGTAGTTTGGCTCTTTGCCTGACACACTCTCCTTACTCACGTAACTTCCATGGTCATTTTATATCTGACGATCAAAAAGCAACACACGGAGGAATTGTGTGGGTTCTGTTCCCGGTTTTGAGAGGGAAGATTGTGCCTGTGGGTGACATATGCAAATGTACCATAGTTAATATTTATGATCCTCTTTATTCAGTACTGGAACTGATCATCATTTCAAAGGGCACCGATATTGCTTTTAACTCATGGAGTACTGGCCCTGCTGAGCTCGATATTTAGAAATAACCGTTTTCTGTTGTAAGTGGAAAAAAATCCCAAGTATTTTGAAATACTAAAGCATCGTTTTCCCGTGTGGAGGTTGCTTGCCTAGCAGTGGTGTGGGCTGGTTGGGTGGCCCAGCACCTTGCGCTGGAGCAGCGGTCGGCTGCTCAGAGCATCCCGCTTGCCTTATTAAGGGAGGCCCCATCTGGTCTTTTAATTTGTTTCACTGTTTGGTCAGGAAGGCACTGTGATTTTATTAGAACTTAATGAGGATTAAGCTCAGCTCAGCCTTTTAAACTGTATAGCATGATATTCACTGTTAGTTGGCCTTTGATTTTGCTTTTATGGCAAGCACTGGTACCCAGTGGTTTTCTGGACTTGGGCTGAGAGGGCATTCCCAGAATCTTTAGCTTTGAAGCATGAAACTTTGTGACTTTCTTGCTTTAAGGTTTTAATAATGCTGCTTAGTCCTCTGTGTTTATAATCACTTGTTAGTTGCTCTAGCTGCTAGCGAGTGTGTGGGGTTCACAAAGATGTGTGAATTGTTCTGAGTTTTTTTTTTTTTAAACCGTTTCTAATTAAAAAGTAATGGCTTGAATGTAATTAGCTGCCTGCTAAATTTCTTTTAGGAAGGCCATAAATTAATGTAATTTACAGTGAAATGTAAAAATTAATTACAATTATTGTTGGCAAAACTGTGATATCTATATACGTGTGTGCTCAACCAGTCAAGCGAGCTTATTAGAGAGCAAGTTGTCCTTTTAATGTCTCCTGTCATTATCTGGAAGGCAAAATGTTATTACAGATTGTGCCCTCCAGCTCAGGCAGAAATACCTTCTTACATGTCCCTTGCAGTTGAAAATACTTTACGCAGCTGTTTTCTTTTGGCTTCCACATTGAAATTTTTATGAGAATAAACAGATGAAAGAAACCATTTTATATGTAATTTAGAAAATCGTTTTGGTTATTGGTTTAGTAAATGCTTACATAGCACTCTGCTTAAGAGTGTACGACTACTGTAAAGTAAAAATATCTATTATGTGTTAACTTGCATGGCTGAAATAACATTGATTTACTTTTCTGAGAAAACACTGAGTTTATTACACATTTACTGGGACTTCAGTGCCTTTTGAATATATCACCAGTAGTAGTATTGAATCCCATTTATTGTCTCAAGCAGGACTGTCTTACCTTACATTTGAGCATTTCCAACATGACGATTGTTAGAGGACTTAATGGATTTTGGCCATCTGCTTTGTAAGAGGCATCGTTTGAAGTGAAAGTATGTGCTTCCAAGTGGGAATAAGAAGTCCGGGAACTTGGAGCGAGTGCCTGGGCTTCTGCCCCACACCCTTGCCGAGACAGGAGCACAGCATGGGTGCCTGGCTCTGGCTCTGCCAAGTTCTTGCGGGTCTCAGGGTCCTGATCAAAACAACCTGAAGACGGCATCTTCAGGGAAAGGAAAGCACTGGTAATTCCACCAGAAGAATCAAGCAAAAGAGAGTTTTTTTCTACAAAAAAAAAACCCTGAAAAAGCTCTTTGTGCTGCAAACTACTGCCTTGTATCTCATCCACCCTCACACTGGTGCCTGTGAGCCTATGTGGAGCTGGTTCAGCAAAACCTATCAGAGGGCTGCAGGAGTGTAGTTCTGATAGTTTTGCCAACAGTCATTTTAGTTTTTACATGTAATCATGGACTATATTCATTTATGGCCTTCCTGCTCTCCCCAGCTGTTTTGGTGGATTTCTGCCTAAATTGACTTGTTAGGAAGTAGAAGCATGGCAGGTAGTGGGAGGGAAGTGGTAGGAGCCATCAGCTGAGGGTAGGTAGGACGTGGTGGCACTGTGTGGTTGGCACCTCTTACGTTGTCTCTGCTGTAGTGTAAATCTGCTTCAGCCTGGAGGGGGATGACTTTCTTAGGCCTAAAAGTGTAGTTTTCTGACACTGCTAATGTACACCTGTAGCTGAAAGGTGTCTCAGAGTGCTGTCTTAGTATTTGTCACCCTGACAGTTCTCTGTGGCACCTCTTAAACTCTTCATTTATCTTATTTTCCATAACTTGGGATTAATTGGCTAAGGTATGAGATCTTTTTCAACCTACTAGATTTAGGCTAAGAAGCCAGAACCGGCTGCCTGGGGCTAGTGAGGGGTGTGCTCTTTGGTGGACGGTTTTTTGTGGCTTTTAGCTGTTCCACTGTTTTCTCGTCTGAGAAAGCTTCTGCTAATTGCGTTCTGTATCAATAACTCATTCCAAGATATGGAAGCATTCATCAGATTACGTTACAAAAAATGACTACAGCCGTTTCCAAGGTTGTCACCAGTGTATGACCATAACATGCTATAAAACGTTTCAGTAGGACTCTATCCAGCAATGAAGTCTGTGGCAGAATAGTAACTTAAAAAAAAATAAATTTAGAAGTCTCAACTTCTGAATTCAAACCCTGTTTTTTGTGCAGCTGTGCAGGATGCCCTGAAGCTTAGAAGCAGTCTTTACTGAAAAATTCTCTCTGACTGAAAGTATTTTCAGAGAAATTAAAGTTAGTCTTCTCTTGAAGTCTCAGGCAAGCAGAAAAATTTAGGATTTCTTTTTAAAAAAGAGTGATTGAACATTCTTTTCAGAGAAATAGAAGTCAAAGAAGAGCTCAAATGACTAAGTGGAGACCAGCATGTTTGCTCTGCTGTGGATGTTACTGGAGGGAGAACTGAAGAAATAATAAGAAAGATTCACTTTTCATTTTATGTAGAATCTACATACTTTTGTGTTGCTGTATATGTGCTGCTACTGACTATACTGCTAAGCAGTATATGTACTAACTGCTTACTAGAGGAGTGCCATGTAGGTCAGTTCCTTTTTTTTTTTTTTTCCCCCCTCCTTTGTTTCTTTTATTGGGTAATGTATCAAAGTGGCTGGAAAACATTCCTGTTTCATAGGTACATCAGGTCTCCACCGGGTAACTGCTGAGGCAGTGTTATGAGTATGAGCTGTTCCTCTGCATCTGAAGAGCCAAAAGAGTTTTTTTGAACCTGTGGGTTTGCTAAAACGCACTAAGTCTTCTCCTGTAAACCCCACAGTGATACACAGGCAGGTATGCTAGAGGGGTCAGGAGAGCCCGAGCTGAGAGCATCTTGTGGTCGCTGGTGCTCGGAGCCTGGGGAGTGTGTGTGCATCATTATTCATCCCTGGCTGGGTCCAGTACCAAGAAAAAAATAAGCCTGTGGAATGACTAGCAAACAGTGAGTTGGGGTATTTGTCATTTATTTGGGCTAGAATATGAAGTCTAACAGTTGCCTGTCTGGACTGCAAAAGTGGCCATGGTGCTGCAGTGCCACTGCTCACAGCGACAGCAAGTTCAGCTGAATTCATGGGGTGCAGTTGGTGGGATGGCTTTGTACTATTTTCAGGGTACTGCTCTTCTTAAAAATAACAATTTTGGCAGGACATCAGTCTATCCTGCCTGAGAAGGAAGGCCTCAGTTTGTGCCAGGGCTGATTAAACTAGAAGGACAAGGCTGTTCGCTTTAGAAGCTCAGTGGTGGTCCACCTTTTGCTAAAAGGGTCTTTAGTTCATGGGCAGTGAGGAGGAACCCTTTGGTCTGTAGGTGGCTGAGAAGCAAAGGGTTGTGTATGTAAAAAAAATTCCTTTTTTTTTGCACAGAGCAATTGGCAATATTTGGCCTGGTTGTGAGTAACACTTTCACTTTTAAAAACAAAAAAAAAAGGAAACAGAATCCCAAACACAAGACTCCCTCATTAGAAAGACTCCCTCTCCTTTGGAGAGGCCTTTAATGCCTGGGATGCTGAGAATAATTTTTGGCCTCACTGTGTTTCTCATGCTCTTTAACTTCCCACTTCTGATGTGGGAAGTGCAGTTATCTGACAGGATTTTATCTTGCCTGAAGAACCTTCTCTGAAAGGATTTTTTTTTTTTCCTGTGCTTTATATCATGAGGTATGAAAGAGGGGGAAAATAATTGGTCAGGAACAGTGGTCTTACAAATCCTCTGAAGCATTGTTTTGTGTTGTAAGCAGCATTATTTTGCTAATAGTGCTGCTAGTACTGTACAGGGAGATTCTGTGTGTCACTCCTTGCTCTCCAGAGTAGCTGCTTCCCTTCTTGTTGTGGTTTCTATCAATTATTAAGGTTTATTTTTCCCTTCTCTCTTTAAGTCCTTGCTAAATCTAATCCTTAATGAATGCAGTTTTAAGGCCAAGAACGTTGTTCCTGTTTTACCCACAGCTAATGTAATAGGAAGGGTGTTAGAGGGTAATTAATTTTATAGCACATGGCATGTGCGATGACAGTGTGAGTCTCTGCTCTTGCTGGTGTTGAGCATTTCTAGTAGGGACATTCTTCTGTTTAGAAGATGTTCATCACCTGATAAATAACTTTTCATAAGCTTCACTAACTTCCTTTTCAAGACATCTTTCTACAGTTACTTATGAGCTCAGGTGGAGCCACTGCTTGCCTTGCTTTTCCTCCCTGTAAACAAGTGAGCACAGGCACCAACAGTTTAAAGAGGAATTGTTAGCCTTGTTTTCTTTCATCTGCTTCTTTAAATGGATGCACAATTTGGTTTTCTAGTGTTTTCTTTTGTTAGGTGCTGAAGGATGGAGACCTGCAAACACCATGTGGTGATGTGCAAGCTCTTCTGAGAGTTTTGAGTCATTTTTAGGAATCACGCACATGTGCACTCAAATTTTGAAAAGTTGTGTTCATGGCGAAGCTTGCAGTCTGAGCTGATAATTCAGTCATTGGTAGTAAATGGGTGGTGCTGCTGGAGGGGTGGGATGTGAAGAGAGACACCAGAGACGTTAAAGGCCCGAGCTTATTGCTAAAACTTGGAACATATGAAATGTTTTTCTCTTCCGGTCTTGATTTTTTTTTTTCTTCCTGGTTTTTGTTTTTCTTTTCTTCCTTCTTCCCATTCCCCTTTAGTTCTTACTTTAATATTTTTTTCTTTTTTATTCATGTTGTAAGTATTCATGCTACATACCATCAGTGAATCCTACAATATTCTTCTTAAGCTTTCTGCCGTAAAACTTCTTACTGGGTTGGATGAACTAGGGTTTTTTTTTATTAGTTTTTTGATTGCTTTGTCTCTCAGTGGGTTGCCTCTTCTGCTCATTGTCAATAGTTTCAGCCTAACTTGTTTACTAAATATAGCTGTGTCTTGATGTTCTTTAACTGCTGGTTTCCTGACTCCTCTCCTGACTTCTTAGTGGCTGTACTGCTCTACTTTGCATAACAGTGCTGTTCATTGCGGAGGACAATTTTTTTTTTTTTTTTTTTTTTTTGTAGCAAGCGTTGGAGGTTTCTTTCTTTGCTTGGTGGTCTACACTGCCTTTCTGCCCCATCTAATGAGGTGGATTGCATGCTCCTACAGCTTTTAGGCAGGATACTCTTACAAGTGCAAATCCATTTTATTGGAGAAGTAGGCTTACTCTTTGTTTTTATATACATTTTTCTTTAGCTTTCTGGAGCTGCTTGTACATGTGTATGAGTTTTATGCAGTGGAGGGGGCAACAGACGAAGCAACATATCTGTGCTCTATAAACAGTTAAGATGTGTTTTGGAGAGGTAAAATTACCTTGGATTTCAGATGTATTAAATTAAAGAAAAACAGTCATTGTCGTCTCCTGCCTGATTCTCTCATTTCACTGAAACTCAGCTCGTAGCTGTGAATGCAGTGCTACAGGCTGGAGCTGGTTCCCACTTCTCCTGCCAGTGTCTTTAGCCTTAAAAAAAAAAAGGAAGAGGGGGGGGCTAAAACCAAATCATTTTATGTTTGTATGTATTTTGGATTTGTGTAAACAGTTTAATGCATCAAGCAAAATTGGCAGGCTTTCATAATCCTCTGGGAAAATTGGGAGTTTGAAACCCAGTGGAGAGATTAAAGGCACAAATGCTTCTAAGCTCCAGATCTGGCTCCTTAAAGGGATGCTGTAAATTAGTTAGGCCTAAAAAATGTGGTTTAGTTAAAGTAAATGAAAATGCTTTTTCCTGAGAACTTCCTAATTTTAAAGACAAAAGAGTTGGATTTCTTTTTTCTGAGTTGAGAACACAAAAGCAAGAAAATGGCTATTAACAAGAGAAATTTATATATGCTGTCCAAACACAAGAGGTAATGATTTCATCACTTTTTATGGTTTTTAATGAAATTATGATATAAAGGCAATATAAATTGTTTTAAAATGCATAATTTCAGTCTGCTGCTGAGGTAAGCAAGCACTTAAAAGTGTAACTGAATTAAAAATCCCAAATATATACAATGAATGGTAGAACTATTAGTTTTCTTACAGTTTACTGTATGATATGTTTTTTTCCTGTTTTGAAAACAAAAGAAAAATACCACTTTTATGTCAGGGTTCTGATGAGCCTTGGGTTCATCACTGTACAGAACAGGAGCAGTGGGGTGGGCTGCAGTTTGTTTCCTTCCCCCTTATTCACGGTCACAAGCAGACCATGCAGTTTTCTTAAGAGATTGCCTGTTGTGTGCATTATAGGGATCTTTAGTTAATTACACCACTGAATGTTATGGGCAAGTTCTGCTTAAAAATGGCAGAATAAAGCTGAAGGTTTCTCTTGCAGGTTTAGTTTTTGAGTATGGATGTCACCTCTGAAAACTGTGGTTTTTTAGGCCATTGTTACACATCTCACAGTATATCTGGCTTTTATAACTAATAGACTAATTTTGGAATGGCGTGAAACTGTAGAAGTAATCGTTAAGGTAGGGCATGGTTGACTTAATTCCTTGCCGGGAGCAGTAGATACTGGAAACCTGACCATATGGAATGGAAGGAGAAGTGGTGGTGGTAGAGGTTTTCCCACACACCTCTGGTTTGATGAAGTTGTGGTGAAATTGTGCATGGAGTCAGCAGGTCTGAGGTGACTGCTGCACACATATGTCTGGGCCTCTCTAGGAGTGAGATCCACTCCAGCCTGTTAATGTCTCTTACAACTGTTATGACTTGGGATTTTTTTTGGATGCAATTTGATTGAATGGGATTTCAGGAAAGCATTCCTAAAAGTGTGCTTCTCAGTGTTTCCAGAGAGAGGTGTGGAAAGAAGGAACCGTCAGTGGTACGAACCGTAAATTAAACTCTTTCAGCTGCAAGATTCAGCAATGTGGCAATACTTGCATCTGTGTAGTATCACTTAGCTTTGTTAAACAAGAACTCTAACAGGGAGAAAATTACAACTTTGTTTAGCTATGAAGTTCTGCATTGAACTGCTATTGCCTCCTGTCCCAGTGTGTACTGTGCAAATACCATCAGAGATATCTAGCAGGAAATCAATGGTTTGCGTGGCTGTAATGCTTGCTTTCTGAAATCTAAACATGTATGTTAAAATCATGAGGCAAGGGGGACGACAATAATAACAAGTCCAAACTCTCTCTTTTTTTTTTTTAATAAGATAAACACGAAAGCGCTCCAAGTCCCTATTGACAGGTTTGCAATAGCTGTAATTAGCACTGATTTGAGATGGTTTTAGGCTCGTGTGCATTGGGATTGGTGATGGGGAGGATTTCTGGATGTTTGTTTTCTAAACACTTAACATGTGGGATGGTATTTTTCCATGAAAATAATATGATGTATTTAAAAAGGATTACTTGCTGGCAGTGCTGTTCTCCAGATTTGGATTTTGTGCTGTATTTTCTATAACCTGTGACTATAGTATTCTCTGAAAGATGCTCAGAGGGGTGAGGGGTTGGTTAGCAGGGGTAAGGCTGTGACCTTACTAACAGTCTGCTTGTTCTTTCCTTGCCACAACTCTTGGACTCAGCTCTTGTTAGAGGAGTGAACATATAAGTATGTGAATGTATGAGTTGCATTTGGAGGTGGATATGATGAAATGTTTAGGAGCTGGATTTCTTTGGGCTCTTTACACTAGAGAACCGGAGTAATAAAGCCATGTACCCGGTGTAGATGTGATGGTGGTATTCCTGATGTAAATGTGACTTTTTTTTGTGTTATTTTTTTGAATTAACAATGTGTTAAGTTAGGGGAGATGACTGTTTCTATCTGTTAACACTTAATTTAAATTGTCTTAACTTCTTTTAAATTGGCTTAGTCTGCAGAAATTACTGTTGGCTTGCTTGGGTAAGTGTTTAGTGTGAAACTAAGAAATACCTGAAGCCTTGTTCTGACTTCGATATGTGTGTTTGTTTTCCAGGAAAACCTTCCTGGAGGATATATGCCTTTTCTGCAGCATCCACCCCCCTAGGTTGTTTTTCTTTTGGTTGTCACCCTATAGCAGAAATCTGTTGTAGCTGATGTGGCTGAGAACCCAATTTCTGACAGGCTGGTTTACAGGTAATAGGAACAGCAAAAAGATATCATCTTCTTGTAGGATTTATGGTGGAAATGTGGTAGACAGTTGTGCAGTGTGCCTAGTGGTGATGAGGATGGATCCAGTAAGGTAGGACAATATAGGTATTTATATAATTCCTTGTGACTTCAGGTTCTGCATAACAGCATAGTATTCTTTAATTCTACAACTAAATCTGCATTTTTGGGCTTTGGTACGCTAGTGGAGATGGGTTCTCCCAGTTAGTATTGTTGGTTTGAGTGGTTTTGAGTTTGGGTTGGTTTTGGTTTTGGTGAGTTTTTATTTTGTTTTGTTTTGTTTTTCCCCTCATTTGGAGTACTTAGCCTTGATTTATACTTCTAGTTTCAGTTCTGTTTGATTTTTAAAATCCTATGAACATTCCTGTATTGTTGGTATTATGAAGTTAATGGAAGCGATAGCTATGAAGTGTTTAGTGGCTCTATAAACAAGGAGGTAGAAGATCTAAGATATTTTCAGGGTAGCTTTAAATAAAGTTGCTTGTTTTCCTGTTAAACATAGAGGCAAATGGGTATTAGACATAGTAGTAGAATAGTATAAGCAATTCAGATTCTTGGAAAATACATAGAGTTTTTATTCTGAACACTTGATCTGTCTTAGTAGTGTTTCATTAGAAATGATGCTCCTGTATTGTGCTATTTCTGTGCTGTTTGCTAGTGCAGGTAACTTGAATGGTCAGGTACAAGCATTAAATAGGTGCATATCTACATCCATTACTGCTCTTGTGCCTCCTTGGTTCTGGAGGTGAACATGCTCACCTAGTGGGATCGCTATGGCTGGGTGACTGGGGTGCTTTGTGGCTCATAAGGAAAGGAGTAGCAGAGATGTGCCTTCTTCAGGGAACTGCAGTACCATGGGCGAATGCAGATACAGAATTGAATCATCGTGGATGTCTCCTGTGCCTATCTGAGAGAGTCGGGAGCTGCTGTGTCAGGAGCTCTGTCCTCATTGCGTGTTGGATTTGGGAAGAAACAGTTGCTGACCTCCAAGTGCAGTAGAGCCTCTGGTGGTACATCCCCAGAATCTACCTATCACATTAGTCAGTAATTGTATTACATATTGTAACACATTTGTATGACTTGACTTGAAAACTTTGGAAGTGTGGAGAATACAAGTAATTTCTGTGTGAGGTTAACATCAGGCCTCGAGCTTTTCCATGCTAGCTGGTTTTAAATGCAAAGAAAATAGTTCTAAGCTTGCAGTCTGCAAATTTGTACACTCTGATGTTCAGCACAAGCATAGCCAAGAACTGAAAACCAATCCAACTTTATTCATGATGCAGAAAAATATATACTAGGAGTTTAATTATAAAATCATCAAATGATTTGGGTTTGAAGGGACCTTAAAGATCCTCTAGTTCCAACCCCTCTGCCATGGGCAGGGACACCTTCCACTAGACCAGGTTACTCAAAGCCCCATCCAATTACAAATTTTATTCTGTGAGATGTGTCAGTCTGATTCGTGTTAAGAGGAAACAATGTGGAGGTCATGGGGAAGATGTGACCTCTGGGGCTATTTTGGCTGTCCTTGTACGGAGAACAGCTTGAGAAGAAGTAGAACAGAGTGTATATAGTTGTGTAAGACCCATAAGGCGCCAGAGAGGAGACGCTTACCTGAACTCCCCTCAGAAACTAGATAATACTGGTCCTGTGGTTTGAGCAAGAGTCAGGAAATAACTGAGTCTGCGCAAAAAGGAAAGGTAACTAGCGGTGACGAAGAGGAGACACCGAGCCTTCATCCCCGCCACCACCGACGACCACCAGCAGGGAACACTGCGCAGGCACAAATGGGAGGAGAGCTAATTATAATATAAAATAGGGATAGGTTATGCATATGTATAAGTGTATTGAGAAAGTTAATGAATATGTATTAAAGAAATATAAACCCGGAAGGGGAACTGTACGGTGTGCGTGTTGATGGAGTGGAGTCTCCTCACGCACCCAGTGCTATTTGCTTGCCTTTACTTGTTTAATAAATTGTAAACTTTAATTGGAATCCTGTTTGAGGCTAAATCATTTATCACATATTCTAACATAGACTTCCATTTTTCATTTTTAGATGTCAGGCCTGTAGATGTTATTAGGTGTTAGTTACTTAAATAAAGTTGCGGATGCAAACTTTTGTTTTAAGATGCATTGTATGGAAACTACCTATTTGTAGTTGATAACAGTGCACATATACCAGTGAGTTGCTCAAAGACTTTAGTGTAATAAAAGTCTTATTGGTTGTCTGTGCTAGCATTGGAGAGAGGAAGTGGGAAAGATACTGGTGCACGTTAAGGGAGTTAAATATTCCTGATAATTTGCACCAATTACTCCTTTAGAACTGTTAGGTACATACAGTGTATGCACAGAAAGCAAAAAACCCCTTCCTGTCCTCGTCCTTTAAGCATGACAGTTTAATATATTTAGATTTTAATATTTGCAAGAATCTTACCTGTGAGAGGACATAGCTCTTATGATGCTGTTGCATGCCCTTCTGGGCTTGTAGGACAAACAGCTTTGTCACTGTGAATCTTGCAATTATTTGGGATATGTTTTGGACAGTTTTTTGAAGATAACTTCATGTATGGTTCTACTGTGTTGCTGTTTTAAGTAGAGAAATAAGATCCCATGTGCATCAGGAACCACTAGTGAAGGTTCTATTTCAAAAATATTTCTGACCAAAATCCTAACCCTGCTTGGCTTTTCTGTTTCTTTTTTTGTCAGGTCAGCAGTGTTTTCTATATCAACATGCTAGTTTCTGCTTACCTGACTTTGTGTGCCCTTTTGCAGTAAAACTGCTGACCCTTTCCTCTGATCTTAGAGGAATATGGGGTTGGGAGAGTATTTAATTTGAATTTTAATAGTCAAATGTTGAAGTGGTCATCTGTCTCACCCATGAAAAGTGCAAGAAGTTTATTACTGTGTTAAGGTTTTTCAAAACACATGCATGTTAAGCTTGCCAGCTGTGCAAGCACCAAGAAGTGCGTCTTTCTCTGTGCCTGCATAAAGCCTTGCAGCTTAATATGTGACTTGAACCCTGAGCATGGCTGGAGCTGTGGGTGCGAGAGGAGGCTCTGCGCTGCTGGATGATCATTATGTGGGCTCCTGAAGCCTGGGTGCTCTCCTGGGACCAGCAAAGGAGTTGTTCTGTGAGAGGAGGGAACTGCTTAGTGCATTGAGCAAGAGAGCATCTCCAAATGATCTTCCCCACACACAGGGATCATCAGTATTTCTTCCTATTGCTTTTACAGGGGGCTTGGACCTTTGATGTCCTTCTGGTCCTTTTCCTCCCCTTTGTTTGTCAGGTCTTCCTGTTTTAGGTGGTACTGAAAGTGTGGGCCACCAAAAAAGTTAAATGTCTTATCCGTTAACTCAGATATTTATGGGTTGCAAACTATGCATTTGAAATTCTGACTATGCTGAAGTCAAAGATTAAAAAAAAAAGTCTTATTTGTGTTGACAGAGCTAAGACTTCTACCTTTTGTTTACCCGCCCTGAAGGGAAGGTTCCTGTCCTTGTCCTGGTCCAGTTCCCTGACTTTCAGAGCTAGATGTATCTTGCTTCCCCCTAAGCCTCACAAATTTGGGGTAAGGGCTGGGGAAAGGTAAAGAGGGGATATGATGGCTTTGCAGCTGAGATTTGAACTCCAGGTGGGATTTATTGGATCATCCTCCCCCTTTCCTCCCTCAGCTTTTCTAAAGATAGTGATTTGAAACCTTCAGAAACATGAAAATGAGAACTGCTGTTTGTGTGCTCCCTGGGTATCAGCTCAGTTACTACCTAGCTAAATAATAGAGGTATGTGTGTGGGGGTTCTTGCTAACGTGCTTTTGGTTATCTTCATGTACGTAATTATTATTTGCAGTAGAAATTTCAATTTCCTGTTCCCATAGCTATAGCACCTTTGCCAGCAAAAGGCCTCGAACTTGGCCACTGATTTGGTGAATTACATGAAAAATATTTGTTGTTTGCTTTTTATAGACCCACAAAGGGGATGTTTTTGTTTGTTGATTTTTTTTTTTCCAAAGCTATATATAAAATGACAAAGAGAGTTGCGAGAAAGTAAAAGGAAATTTACAATAAAGCATGCATTCAGCATTTGCAGTATATGGCATGTGTTGTGTTTATCAGTATGTGTGGATTTGTGTTTGATAAAGTCACTTTCATCTGCATTTCAGCTTTTAGCTGAAGTTAATTTAAACACAAAATTAGAGTTGTCCTTATTTTTGTTTCAGGAACTATTTGGGAAGTTTCCAGACTCTGGTGTGTGCATATACATACACCATCTTCATTTAAAGGGACTGAAGTCTGACCTTTTTTAGTTTATAATTGAATATTTCAAAGAACGTTACTACAGTTTGTTCTTGACCTGGTAATATCTTACATTTTTTGGAAGACTACAATAATTCTTTCTGACTTATATGAAAGCTGCATAATATAATGATATAGTATTCCTATGTTCTCATTAAAATATGCAATATTCAGTTGCAACATTTCTGTTATATTACACTATTATGTACCCCTATATTCATGTAGTTTTGGTCATATGATCAATGTGTCTTTCTAGTTTCTTTTCAAATTATTCCTTTTTGATTATCTTATACATCATAGTATGGGTTTTTTTTTTCAAAACTTTAAGCTATCTTTGAAGTAGTTTTTTTTCCTCTTTGCCATATTGCTATTTGCAAGTCTTTTGCATACAGTGTATGAATTAAAACTCAAATATGTTCAAAGTTAAACTAATTGGCAGGTAAAAAGGGTAGAAATCTTTACTAGAAAGAAGTTACTTGCCTAAGATGAACCAGAAGCTACATTTTGGCAGACACCTCTTCTGTACTATCATGTGATCTTTGTGCATGTATTTTTTAGAAGAAGAGTGGGTAGGGTTGATGTCATGTGAGAGTTGCTTCTTCACTCTTAACTCTTCTTCATAATCTTAATTACCCTGGGATATTACAGACCCTTGAGTTGCAGTACTGGCTGAACAGCCTTGGGTACCAGCTTCTGCTTTTGATCTGCATCATTCTCTGCTGTGGAACAGGGTTGCAGAAATAACCATTTCGTAGGGATTTGCATCAAATATTTCATCGGCTTTGATGTGTGTGCCTTAATGTCCCTGTGCTGTATCCAACCTTCTCCTCTAAGCTCCATGGTTGCTGAAGCCATATGCCACCCATGGGTACCTTCATTCTAGGAAGCAGGGCTAGGTCCCTGCAGGGTTTTGGGGTAACTTGTCTGGGGGAAACCCTTGAAGTGTTGCTCAAGATGAAAACCAGTCCTGTGGCTGCTTAGCCTTGCTGCACATGTGGTTTGAAGTCATGTCTAGGGAAGCCCAAGTATTAAATGCAGTTTTGGCTTGCAGTAGGCAAGCAGTGCTGTAGCAGGGAAGGGAAAGGCAGATGTCTGTCCCGGGAAGAAGGGCCTCTAATCAGGGATGTGGGAGCCACCCTCGGTTGCTCTGGGATGTGTCAGTGTAATGCTGATGCGCTGCAGCTGGCTGCGGTGGTGCTCTGCAGAGAAACTCCTCTTTCTTCCTTTTGTGTTAGGCTGCCATGTAACATGTGCTCCTCACTATAAATACCTAGGTTTTTCCAACATCATATAATTTTGTAGAACTTTCTCCCCCACATAGTATCTGTATGGATGTTTTGCTGTGTTTGCCTTTTTTTAAACTTTTGTTTCTTGGGGTATATTATTTCCTGTTTTTTACTGACTTCAGGTTTTTGCTGAAAAATTCTTGAAGTGGATCCTGACTATTCTTGCTGTTAGCTGCAAGGATGCACTTTAGTTCTCTGAGAGGAGGCAAGGAAGGGTGATGATCATCCTGCCAGCATACTTGACAGCAGAGGAAGATATTACTGCAGTCTTCCTTTGCAGAGCTGCTGTGCTAGGGAGAATGGAGGGAACTGGACGTAACATGTGTTTTGTTTCTTCTTATACATTAAAAATAAATAAACTGTGAAATGGGGAGGCCTAGGGATTCCTTAGCCCGAGCTGGCAGCTGCACTCTTCTTGCTGCCCTGATTGGGCTTCCTAGCAGCATGTCCCTGACCTCCTGGTGATGATGGAATAAAGTCATTCCTTGAATCTTGAGACCATTGCTCCATGCAGACAGCAGGACTGTGGCTCTGCAAATGTTTTTGTCAAAATCTGGTGGCGCGCAATGTGCTCACCATGTTCTCTTGCTATATACTCTTGGTTGTCATCTGCTATTTTATGTCATGTCACTCTTCTAACCTGTGCTCTCCTCTGATGCTGACTTGGAGTGATTCCATCATTACAGAAGCAATTTTCTGTCTCCTCGAAGCAGCTGTAAGAAGAGGTTTTAGCAATTTAACTTTTGTGCTACACTAACCATCAATATTCTCAAAATGGAAAACTGAATCACATTGGTGTGTTGCCAGGCCACTTTTGGGGAGCTTTGAGCAGGAGGGTGCTGCTGCTGCTGCACTGTGCTGCCTGTTCAGTCCAACAAGGGTCTTCTCTTCAGTTCTCTGCTAACAAGAACCATCCTTCTTAATAAGATCATGACTGCCATATGGCTTTCTTCTTCCCCCTCTTCCTTTGTTGTAATTTTGCATGTGTGTTTATGTACTAAAAGCATCAGACCATTTTCCATACTGATATAACACTGAAAGTAGGTAATTTTCTACTTGTTTTTTAGGGACAGTTTATTCATAGTTTAGTGAATTAAGAAAATGTTTTGTTGATGTTTGTAAAATAGACTTCTAGGGGTTGTTTTGCTGTTTGGAGTTTTGGATTCTTTTTTCTTTTGTTTGCAGAATCGTTAATGCGTTTTAAGATGACCAACTATGGAAATATGACAGAACTTGTTTTGCAAAATAGAGCTACACTTTAACATACAATCTTATTTTAAAAGCATTTACATTGGATAAGCATTTTTTCTACTGTGAGGTGCATTCCACTTCTTTGTTAATCATTATGGTTTGATTATCTTGTTTGACGTGACTCGTTTTTCCAAGGACTTTTATTGCAGCAATTACACATGTACAACAGGAAGCCTAGAAGGAAGGGCAGTATCAGATCACTGAAGATTCTCTGCTGCTTTTACAGCTGATTTTTATGTTTTGTGTTGTTAAAGTTAATGATTTCTTGCTGTGCATATTCCGTTTCACATACATAGTGCATATGGTGTCTGCTTTATCACCAAGAACATTTATTTGAACCTACATGCGTCAACATAATTAGTAGGACAATTATCTTTGGTTTTGTAAGTGAACATGTTGTTCTTAAGTGCTTTCCAGTGCTGCTGCTTTTGGTGATCTAGGAAGTGACCTGTAGTAGCCGTATAGAATAGTAGTAATTATCAAGAGGTTCTGCAGCTCTTCTGCTTCATATTGTGATCTTACTGCCATATGTGTTCTACAGCCACTTTGCATTTCCCTTCTACTCACTGTTGAGTAAGTCTTGGGGAGGAGCTGCGTATTGAGCCGTTCAGCTGCTTTCTATCTACCAGAAAAAGTTCAGTTTTGGTTTTGGGCAGTATTTATAGTACTCCAGTAGGTCATTGTTCCTGTTTGCGTGAAAATGTTACTCAAAGTGTCAGTGAGGGCAAACCAGATGGACTCAACTTCCAGCTGTGATCTCACTGTGTTCTCTCCTTGGATCACGAACAATGCACTGCTGCCTTTGGGACTGTGCTTTGCTCCATGTGTATAAGCTCCTCTGCATTGTACCATGCCATGCTGGACCCAGGAGGAGCTGGACCCAGTCTGGAAGTGTTGTCCGAAACATGTGGCTCGAACCGTGTGTTCCTTTTCCTCCACCTCATCCCTTCTTTCTCCTTGTCACGCCATTCTCAAAAAAAGCATATGAAAAGAGAGACCGAGAGCTGCCATCTTGAGAGTGGATTTGCCTTTCCAAAGCTGTCTTAAAAAGGTGGATGGTGTAGTATTAGGCCATGTCATCTTGTAATCTCAAAAATTGTATATAAACAAATTTATTACTGTTCTTTGAGCCAAACAAACCCCAAACTTGAATGCAGCTAATGATACAATTATCACACTTATCATTATTTGTCTAGCTGCCCTTGTTAAAGCAGTTATGCATATGTTCCAGATGAGAAAATGTATTTTAATTTGGTTTTACTGTTGCTGTGTGCTAAAAGAAAAAACAAGCCAACCTAATGCAGTCTCTTGGCATGTATATGTTTTATGGAAATAGACTCAAATTAATGAATTCATAACTTTAGCTTTAACTTCGTTTACAAGACCAGATTGCAAGCCCCATATTCTAAAACTAGTATGTTGTGGAGCAGCTGATTGCATGAAAGACAAATAAGTATCAGATTACAGATTTTTTTCTACATTAAAAATATGACCATATGCGCCTTTGAATAATTCCAGATGGAAGGCTGCTGGTTTATAATTGGTTGTTTTGGATTTAATTTTTTCAGAATTCTTTTTTTTGTTTTGTAAAAAGACCAATCCGTAGATATATTACAAGCAGAAGAAAATAGTGGAATGTATTCAGCTTGCTAGGTGTATGAACCTAAACTTTTCACCTATTCATTCTCCCCTCCCACCTACCAACATTTTGGGCGCATAGCTGAGCTATCAGGGATGTCTTGTGTTTAGATTGGTTGTATAGACCTTTATGTAGATGATCATTATGTAGTCCTTAAGTGATCACACTATACAGTATGATTATTTTTTAATATGTATTTTTAAGAAGCATATTCAGATGCTTATTGAGAGTGTTCCCAGAGTGAATGTGAAACCTATCAAATAAAAAGGTAAATATTTGAGAAAGTTACAAACCAATATTATAAATGCAATTGTTTTGCAACCTTGGCTGTGGCTGCTAACACTAGTGCACCCTGCAACTACTTCTGAAAGAAACAATCTGAGAGCTTGCCATCTCACTCTCTTTAATGATTCCCTCCTAATTAAAAAAAGGAGTGTTTATCAAGTAATTTTAAAGTAAGTTTTGCTTATCAAGTAACCTTAGAAATAAGCATAAGCTTGGTTGTCAAAGGCAGTGGTTAAGTATCCCATCTCGGTAATTGCAGCTGCAATTGCAGCTGTTCATGGTAAGGTGAGAAAAATGGAAGTTTAGGTTATAGTTAGTTAATTTTTCCTGTATCTGAGGTGGCTTGGGACTCCCTCGCTCTTGCCCTCCTGCCCTGGGTAGCTTGGTTATTCTAGATCTCCACAGGCAATGCTTGAATCACATTTCAGGACCTCATTGTTTGCTTATTCTTTAGGATGAGGCAGTAGGATATCCCAAGGTAATTCAGGATGATCACCGCAGTTCTTACTGTGTGTGTGTGTGTGTGTGTGTGTGTGTGTTTGTGTTCTCCTTGCGTTTGTGTTGTTGTTTTTTTTTCATTTACTACTTCCTCACACAGTTTTAACAGTCTTTTATAAGTCAGTATTGTAGGAAATAATAACTGTACCTATGTCAATGGATTCTTTATTGTTAATTTCACCGAGAGCATCACATAGGGTTCATGTGTGACCTATTAATAACACAGCTGACGGGCTTGGTATTAACAGTGCCTGTTCTAAGTTGCTTTTTCATCTTCATCCTTCCTTGTTTCATTTCTGCTGCCACAGTCTGTAGTTTAAGAAAGGCTATGTGCTGTACTCACTTCATGGCAGAGGAAAGTCTAGGATTTAGTCTTGGTTATGACAATTACAGAGTCAGAATATCTGGAAACTCATTTTCATAGCTGAGAACTTTATCCTTCTTTTACTACTTCTTGGGGCTAAAAATATTGTTTATTGATTGTTCAGGAGTCATGCGAAGTATAAAATGGGACTTACAGAGCCTTCTGGCTTTTAAGCCTTTATAAGCTTGTCCCAACGACTTTCAACTGGTCATTAAGTAAAGAGGTTCTTGGTATGCTTTGGTAATGTATTAGCTGTTCATGTCTGCAAAATGTGAGTCTTCTTTATGTAATGTAAGAAAAGAGAGTACTGTGATATGTTGTTTTTACAATAAATGTAAATGTGAACACTTTTTAAAAAATCGGATCAATTTCAACCAATGTTGCAAGTACATGTGATTTAAGAGAGAAATAATCTTGATTTCTCCAGAAGCATTATATTTTATATCATCCTTGTGAAAAAGTGCAGCTTGAGTAAAATAGTTTCTGGAGTACAGAACCTACTGTACAGTGCTATTTCTGAAATGCTGCTAGGAAAGAGGCCAGGATTAGGAGGAGAGCAAAATTTAGCAGTATGGAAGACTGGGATTGCTAACTGTAAGCATTTTCTCATGCTTATGACTATACCGATTTTATGCAGTAGACTTTTAAAATGTTCAGAGGAGGCATGATGTGTTATGCCTTTTTGGACTCAAGTACTTTTGTGGTCATCTTTATGTGTGGCTTAGACTATTTTTTGGTTCAAATTCTGTATTTTAAAGCGTTTTGTCACTTTTCTGAGAAATCTTTGCCCTGGCCCTTCAATGTCTTAGACGAAAACAGCCCTGTGCGGCTAGATATATTCCTGTTGACTGTCTTGTATCTCACTTGGTGTGTAGATTTTAAACGTGTCCACAAGTCCTTGTGTGTAAGAGGGAGGGTATTTCCACACAGCTCTTTGAAAAAGCAAGGCATGAATGAGCTTTTGCAGTATTAGGCTTGTTTGCATGGTTGCTATTGTTAGGAGCCCCTCAGAAATGCTGCTTAGCAAATTAAATCCTATTTTTCAGTTCGTTTTGAAATTAAAGATGACTTATTTGAGGGGCATTTCACCTGCAAAACTTGTGTTGACACGTAAGGGTGGTTAACATGTACGGTGCGGTGTTCTTTGCGTGCATTTTTTTGTTTTTAAAGAGCTGATATAGCAGCAGCAAGGCACCGTCTGGCATTTTTTAAGCTCTGTGCTCATTGCCTTGTATCAGGGTTTCAGGAAGATGCTGTCACCACACCCACCAGCAGCTCCTCCTGCTCTGGGGACTCCTTTTCCTCCTGTTTCCTATGTTGCCTGTGGGATTCAGCTGTTCAGGAGCGTTTGTTTCTGTTGTACAAAGCAACAGGACTTGGTTCAAAAGTCAGAAGCCCTTGAGCAAAACTGCTGCAGTGTGGCGAAATCTGCCAGTGTGTGCCCTTGCAAGGGATGGGGGGCTGGTGGGGTAATTGTGTGCACCCAAGACCTTGGAGAAACTTATGATAGAAACTGAGTTTTGGAGCAGGAGCACATAGATTGCTCAGTTATGTCAGCACCAGTTTTCTGTGCAGAGGATGTCTGATGAAGAAGAAGTCTGTGGGGTGGGTACATAAGCAGCTTAAAAACATGGCCCAACTGGGTATGTTTGGTCTTTCTAGAGAAATTCCCTTTGGGTAGAAATTGAGCGTGAAGAGTGCAGGCCCACATGGAATTAATTTAATGGAGCTACAAGGAATTAATATCTGGATAAAGGAAAGGGGATGCTGTAATAGGAGGTGCAGTTGCCTCCCCCAGCGTACCCGTGCACACAAACTAATGGTGTTCCTTCAAGTGAAAGATAGGCTAGCAGAAGGCAAAAGGCAATGTTATATATCGAAGTAAACACATAAATGTGTAATTAATATATTACATTAATCTATGTAAAACTGAAGATGTATGGGGGAGAGAATACGTTAGGAGATATTACAAAGCATTGTCAATGCATTCCTAAAGGGAGCTCTGGCACAGGTGACTTGACTTTAAGAAGTAAGGATTAAGTGAAGTAATACCAAATATTATTGTAAGTATGAGATCCATGCTATCTTCTCTTGCAGAGCAAAATTTGTTACGTAAGTATGGATTTTTTTAAAATATGTAGTAATTTTTATGCTATGCAAATTGTGTGTAGTCTCACTTCTTTCTAGTCTGGCTTGCCACAGGCGATTGCAGTAACCAGAATGTGTTGAAAGATAAGGTGATGCATTGCATAAAAATGTTGCGCATTGTTGAATGGCAAAACTTTGTGATACAGTTAATTTTCTCATAGAAGTTCTTCTGGGTTACTCAGAAAACGTGCTATGGCTTTTGGCACAGGTTTATAAATGGATAATATTTGGTCTGAATGGCACCTTTTGATTACTTTGCTTTTTCTGTATGGGTGTGTTTAAAATTTTTAGTTTGAGGCCTCTGAAGAGAAAAATGGTAGGCATATTCTTGGTTCTGCAAACAGTTGATGTATACAACTAAAACTGATAACAAGAGGAGTTGTAACTGTTTAAAAATTACCCGTTGGCAGATGTTCTCAGGTTAAAATCCTTAAATATATAGAAATGTACTGTGAAATAGTTCAGGCTGTCATTTCGCTAACTGGGTTAGACAATAGTTTCTCCAGCTTTTTTTGGTAGTCTAATTTGATTACTTTAATTGTCCAAATAAGAAAATGT
Source organism: Mesitornis unicolor (assembly GCF_000695765.1). Taxonomy (NCBI): domain Eukaryota; kingdom Metazoa; phylum Chordata; class Aves; order Mesitornithiformes; family Mesitornithidae; genus Mesitornis; species Mesitornis unicolor. The sequence continues at coordinate 21,645 of NW_010159884.1, forward strand.
TGAATGACATGAGGAGACCACTGGGGGCAAAAAAGTGCAATTCTACAATTAGGTTTTCTCTGTATTTTTAGTAGGCATATGTAAACCTCTAATCTATATAACCTTTCTAGTTTAGTGAACCGTGATATCAATATTAGATGCTTAGTCTCAAATACTTAGACTCAAATGTCTAAGTAGTTAATCAGTTTTTCTCTATTTTTTAAATGAATTAACCAGATGCATCTATTAAAATCCTGAATTTCTGATGCCACACTATCTTAAGTCATGAAGTGTGTCTTGTTCACTTAGACTGTGTTTTTGTAAATAACACATGACAAGCTAGCAGGCTGGAATTCAGAAACTGATAAGTGTTGGCATCTTCAGTCACTGATCAAACCGTGCCGCACTTCCTCTCTCAAAGGGTTTTAGTATTCTGAGGTTTTGTTGTTTCTGCCCCATTTCCCTTACATCTGTTCATATAGGTCTTATTCTTTGCTTATTGTCTGATTTGCACACATTAATTGGGTTATTTTTGTGTTTATTTCTTTGCAACCATGGAGCTAGCAAAAACTGTAGGAATTAATGTGTATTTGCATATCACTTACGGTATTGATGTAGGGGATTTTGCTTTGCGTCAGTGTAGTGCATGCTCAAAGTGTTAATTTGCAACTCTGCAAGAATGGTGAGTTTAGCATTTAACATCTTTTCAGTGTTTTTGATAGCATTCCT
>NW_010159884.1:22383-54806 GCF_000695765.1 Mesitornis unicolor
ATTCAACCCATTCAAATGTGCTCCTTTCACCAGATCTCTCAGAAGACTTAGCATTTTGGCCAGGGAAGTGGGGAATCTTTCCAGTACTGAAATAAGTTTCCTCCTCTTTTCCATTCTTTGTGGTTTTTTTCTTTCTTTTCTTTTCTTACACGTATGCTTATATAACTTGCACCCAGCTCAGTAACTTTTTGTACAGCTTGCACAGAAAATCTTACAATGCGAGGCTGTTTTCCAAATGTCAGAACTGACATTCTTACTAATGGTTGACCACCCTCTCTGCAACATGTCTCAATCTCCATTTTTCTCTTACAGACGTTTCAGTGCATAAATTCTCCAGTATTTTAACTTTTATAGTTACTTTCGTGCAAGTTGGGTCACCCCAGTCTCCTCAATTTACTTGTGAGCTTCTTGTTTGCAAGTGCCCACAACTTTACGCAACATGGAGTGAGTGAATATTTTTGTTGGAGTTGTAGTGCTGGACAAGCCTGTTTTCTTTTATTTCCCTTTCTTCTCCACCCCTCAGGCTATCAGAATTTCCTATTCCAGAGAAAGGATAAGATATAGACTCTGCAGTTAACAGTGCCCTATTAATGCCCTGAAATTCACAGTCCTCAAGTGAAAACAAAATTCTTAAAAATAGTTGTTGTAAAATGAGAATAGCATTTTCAATAGCATAGATGAGGTGTGTCCTTGTAATTGCAGGAAGATCAGTGTGAGAGCCAACTTATTACTGGCTCTCATCTTGTCTTCAAATTCTACTGGCACCTCAGTTTTTCACCAGCGTAGGTTCTTCCTGTTTCACCTTGCTATAAAACCTGAATTATGGCCAGATTCCAGTCTTCATAATAAATTTCAGTTAGTCTCCTAAAGCTAACATGGACTTTAGACACACAGTATCATATTTATATTTATTAGCAAAAAGCAATGATCACTCTTCTATGTGTACAGTAGACTGATTTCGCATTCTTCAAAAAGGTGGTATACTTCCATCCACTCCCAATGTAAACTTATCAGACATGGAAAGGACCAATCTCTTACCTTGTTCTCCTTAGCAGACTTTGTCGTGAGGACTGTCCACCAACATAAAGTTATCACAAAAGACTTCACTGAAGTTGTTTTCAACACATGCAACAAAGGCATGGCAGGCCAGATCCACTCTTCTTGATGGGGTTGTGTTGATTAACATTAGCTGAATTTATGGCCCAGCCCATCCTTTGCTCTCCATTCCCAAACACAGCTGTACTGTTTCTGTGAGACACCAGGAGGACATTTATATTGGAGGAAAGTTTGTTGTATCAGCTGTGTTACAGAAAATCTGTTTTCCCTGGGCTATTTGTTAGATACATTTTTTATTGTGACTTTGGCTAGCTATCAGATGCTTCTTTTTAAACAAACAAGTTTCTTTCCCAAATTTTTCTGAAGATGTTCTGCAATGAAGTACCTGTGTCTGAGACAAAATGGGTGATATGTACATATTTCATAAGTGATATCAGGGTTTTTTCAAACACATTGAGAAATGAGTCATTGAATTGTGACTTCGGAATAGGGCATCTTAAAAAAAAAATTTCAACTTCAGAACACTAATCTTTCATCACAGATGTTTGTTGCCCTTCAAGTCAAGCCCTTACTACCAGCATCTGTAATGCTGGTGTCTGTTGTTCAAGGGTGAGCCTCAAAAATGTATGATCTGCTGTATATGAGGTAGAAGTCCTTACGTACAGATATGTCAGAAAAACCGTGTGTTTGTATTTCTGGATTGTTTTTTTTTCTTTCCTCTGCCCTTTCCTGTGAGTTTTGACCCAGCATTTTGGAGCTTCTGCTGACGATGGTATGTCAAAAGGCTGTAGAGTAGATAATCTATTCTTGCATTTTGGCTGGCAGTGCATTTTGGCTTGCTGGTATATTACATTTGTAATCCTATACCACACATGCCCTCCTAGAATAGATCATAGAATCACTGAAAAATGTAGGTTGGAACCTCTGGAAGTCATCTGGTCAAACACCCTTTAGCCCTGGCAGCGCTGGCTTCGAAGACAGATCGTGTTACTTGGGGTCTTGCTCCAGTTGAGTTTTGAATATCTCCAAGGGGGGAAAGGCCACAGCTCTCGGAAAAAAAATCACTCTTGAGTGTAGTTAAGAGCTAAAACAGGTTGCTGAGTTGGAGTTTCCCTTGTTGCAGGTTATGACCATTGCCTCTTGTGTACCCCTTTGCTGTACACCTTTGAAAAGGGTTTGGCTTGCTCTTCTCTATGACTCTTGCCCCTAAGCTAGTGAAGGGGCTGGGTCCCCATTCTCAGAGTCTCTGCGCACATATGTGCTGCAGCCTCCTTACCATCTTAGTGGCCCTCTACTGGGCTCTCTCCAGTTGGTCAATCTCTGCTATACTATAAGGGACCCCAAGCTGGACGTGTGTCCAGCTGCCACCCAGAAGGGAATAACCACTTCTGCCAACCTGTTGGCAGTACTTTTGCTTATACAGCTTCATATGTGGTCAGCCTTGGTTTTGTTGCAGGGGTGCCCTTCTGACTCCTGTTGGGTTTGTCCACCTAGCTCTTCATCCCTTTTCCTGGGGTCACCCCAGCTGGCACTGCTGTGTGGGGTACCCTGAAATACACTACTGCAGGAGTCTGCATTTGTCTTTGCTGAATATTGTGAGACTTCTGTCAAGCCAGTCTTCCAGTTTGTCCTGATGCTGGGGAGTGGCAGTCTTATGCCCCCACCATTTAGGTCCTCCCCAGGTTTGGTGCCTTTCACAAATAGGGTGAGAGTGTGTCCATCCCATTGACTGGATGAAGCAGTACTGATCCCATGAGGGACACCACTTCAGGTCAAATACCAGTTGGACCATTAGACCAGAACCATTGACATTTGGATCAGAACCAGTAGACCATAACCACTATGTACCCCGGGGTGTTTGAAGCCTCATGACCCAGCTAGTTTTTCACCCAGCTTCTAAAAATGATCATGTATCTTCTCTCACCCAGTTCTTACATTTCAGAAATGCAGATTTAATAAACAGAGTAGTGGAAAGCTGAACAGTGGAACAGAAATTGTTTGTATTGTAGACTTCTAAAACTGCATCATCGCTTTTAAGAAGGAATTGGAAATTGTGAAAAGGATGGAGTCCAGCAGATGAAAGGGGGGGTTTTTTTGGGTACAAATTTACATTGTTTGAGCTTTATTGCACTGGTTGCGTGTGGAGGACCTTTATAGGAAAAGCAGTTGAGAGAGAGTGGTTTTAAGAGAAATATATGACAGTAAACCAACAAAGTATCAGCAGGGTTCAGCATATTGGAACTATTTTAAAGTAGTTTTTGCTTTAAAATCACTGAAGTTTTAAAGTCATCTTTATGTATGACTTTTATTTTTCCTTCAAGATTTGGGAGATTATTTGCTGGATGTAGTGGCAAGTTATAGTTAGTTAGAATTTTTGTAAATTATTCTTCACCTGAAAATGAACTTGGGTTTGATCTTGACCCCAAGGTCTATGAGCTTGGCTGTCCTAAAACACTTGGGCTTATCAAGGCAGTGAAATGCAGCTTTGACAAGGTTTGAGGTATGGTGCAGGAGGATTGTTTTCCCACACAGTGAAACAACCTTGGTGGGAAGTCGCAGTTGAACACCATGGAGCTTTGAACTTGTTAGGGAGAAAATGGGAATGGGAGAATGCATTTCCAGCTTAGGAACAGCTGACGCCTGTGAGCTTCATGGAGCAAATCAGGGAAAATGCTCTCTGAGCAAAGGCAGGGTTTCCGACACTGCACAGCAGCTTAATGCTGGAAGGCTTCACTCCAGCAGTCCTGTTTTAAGGGAAGATTTGTATGAAAGTTCTGTGTTATGTTGATGGCAAGGATTTTGTACCTGTTACTGCTTGACCTCCTTGAGACCTCCCTTTCTGGTGCCCTTCCCTCCTTGGCAAACTAACCAGCACCTACCACCATCTGTCCCATTGACAGGCATGTGTGTTCAAGCGAGAATCTTGTATTTCAAATGTCTACACGTAGCTGTGCATACTTCAGGTAAGCCTTGCTGTCATGCTTTGGTACCTTCATTTTGCTAACCTTGCTAGATCCATTATTACTTACACTTTTTTTTTCTTTTTTTATTTTTGTTTGATTTGGACTTGGAAAAGTTTGCACAACAACAAAGGTATATTTGAATGCCTTTTAACTAAGCAAAGCAGCTTTCATTGTCAAAAGATACACAAGTATGTTGACTTTGCAAGCTGACAAGCGTTTGGTAGATGCATTGGAGAGATCTATGGAAAAGCTCTTCCATGAGGCATCTTGACGAATGAACATTTGTTTTGATTATGCCACAGCTGACCTGTATTATCAAATTTAATGGTCACAACATCACCTGCAACAGAAGATTTGGTGACAGATCAGAATTACTGTTCTGGAAATAAGAAAAAATTGGTTTTGAAAATTTGCATGTGAATTTTTTTGTTGCTGATACAATTTGAAGGTTATAATAAAACTGTGTAGCACTTTCTCTCCAAATATTTTTGTTTTTATTTTTAAACAAAACAAAACCAATATCCAAAGAATTTGTGCAGTGAATTTGGAAAAAAATTCCAGGCATGAATTTATACAGGTGTGCGTTGTGTGATATTGCTATTATATTGTTGAATATAAAGGAGGCTGGAGATACCTTGATGTTTTATTCTTAAACACTTGAGTTTGATGAAAGTGCAGAAGTAAATCCTGATCTGTTCTTAAGGTGCTGGACATACAGATTGATGCCAGCAGGAGTACTTATAATAAAGAGAATGCCTTCAGTTTTGTGTAGAAGTATGCTCACCATACCTTGAGGAGTAGTCACTCCTAAAAATAATCAGCTGTCAAATACAGGGGAAAAAGTGAGAGTTACCAACTTCCAGGCTGGTTTACCTAATGGAAGATGTGTGATTTATTTATTTTTAATTATTTATTTTTGTTGTTGACAGTGGAAAGTGAGTGGGTTTTCTGTTTTGTTTTGTTTAGGGTTTTTTCCATTTCCGTATGTTGCCTGAAGCTCATCTTGCTGTGGTTGAACATGAAATTGAGCAGCAAACAGTTTCTGTTGGAACATGCTGCAAGTTCACATTTACCAGTGGTTGCAGCAAGTGAGGGCTTTGGTGTTGGGGAAGATAGGGCAGGGTTTTGAGAGGGAAAAACACATGTGCAGTTGGGAATTTCCCGTACAGTGCCACAGGCAGAAATGGTTTATTCTGTTTTCACTATATAGGATCACCGGAAATCTTCGTCTTTGTAGTGACTTAGTCAAGAACATGTGCAATCAAGTTTCTGACAGAAGTCAGGAACTGTAGTTTGGGGAGGACCACTAACTTTTGAGCAGTTCTGTTGATCTGTGAAAATATATATACAGCTTGTGCATGTGATGCTATGTAGACCACGTTATCCGATAATGATGTAATGTTTTTCTCTTTCACTCATCTTTTTGTTTATTTTTTCCCTGATTCAATAAACAACATGATGTAAATATTGTACTCCTTCATCAGTTCCATAGGTTTAAATATTAGTAGCAGTTTTGAGAAAGATAATTGCTAGAAAGATAAAAGCTAGAGCTTTTATTGCATTCCTCCAAAAACACCCTAGAATCTCACAGGATACAGATCCTTAAATGCATGGTTCTAATTACATACGACTTTTTTTTTTTTTGAGCTGTGATGTAGCTTTCTGTTTGGTTTTTTTTGTTTGGTTTTTTTTTTGGTGCTGTTCTAGTAGGTAAGGTTTTTAATTTTTTTGTTTTAAATTCAAGGTTTTGCATAATTTTAGGTACAAGGCAGTGGATTCTAACTAACGCACTTGAGCTCTGAAAACATCAGACTATAATACCTTGTCAGGAAGAAAGCTGGTGATGGATTTAGTATATATTTTGAGCTTGTCTTTGTTATAAGTTGCTGAAACAGAAAGGAAAAATGTGTGTATTGTTTTGGAACTGAGATTTGCTGCTTTCCTGTTACGTAGAGGTCTTAGCTGAGATTGCCTAAAGCAAATTCCGTAATGGAGTCACGCAGTTTTCTGTTGTATGGATGCAGTAGATCTGGAGTTGGTGTTGAGTCCATAACTGCATTACATTTTATATTCAGTGAACATCATGGTAGAACAGGAAGAAGAAACATCATTTCTGCAGGGGCAGAAAGCCTTCAATGGAAACATTTTATTGTCTTTGTTTCTGTGGATGACATCAAGGGATGCCCAGAAATTGTCAGAAGAAATGGGAGCATAGCCAGAGTTAAAATTAAAGAATAAAATAAGGTCGGAGATGAAATTAAAGGCAATTTAAGAAATCTGTCCACTGGCTTCGGTACAATCAGTCCAAGATTCATCTAATTAAACAGTTCAGTCGCTTTTACCATGAAGCAAAAGAAAAATGCATGAGTTCCCATTACTTTCCTGAATGTTTGTTTGTTTGTTTGTTTTCCCCCTTGCAGATTTAAAGTGTCGACTGAAGTTTGATCCGCTCTGTGCGTGTATATATGTATGTCTACATAGAAATAAAATTCAAACTGTAAATAATACTTTGTAGCATCAAGGCTGAAGAACTGGAAATTGCCCTTAGTGATACACTGGCCTTTTCTCCCCCCCATCTCCTTCCATACTCCATCCCTCTGCTCCCCCGGCTCAGCTGCTGCTGCATTTTCTTATTTCCCCCAGGTGCAGGCAGGTGCTTAAAACAACTTGCTAGCAGGGACTGACAGCTTTTTCCTCTTTGTTGGTGGGATTTGGTGAGATCATGTGGACCCTTGCTCCAGGAGCTGGGAAATAGTGCTGCAATCTGTTTCAGTTAGGTTTTTGTGAGTAATCGCAGGCTTCCGATATCTGTGTTGTCTCAAGGTTTGCTATTGTTAATTGATTCGGTTGCTTGAAGCCGTGACAGCTATCATAAGCATTACCATTTTTACTTCCAGTTAAACATTTATAAAATGCGAATTTCATTGTACGTGGCTTGAAAGTCAGATGGCGAGTCTCTGAATGTATTTGTTTAACCATCTGTGGCCAAGTACAATTAGCATGTACTGGAAGGGCAGTGGTAATTATCCTGTCTAGTAAGCATGCAGAATTCTTCCTTACTGGAAGAGTATTTTAATATTCCCTTGGTGTAGCTTGGGGCAGCAAGGAGGTGGATCCCCATGCTAAAAATAATAAAGGAAGATGTGCATTTGTGTCTTGCATTAGTTTTCAGCAAGCTTAAAATAATGAATCGTGCAAGAAGATGTGTCCTTCAGCTGATTCTCTAAAGACTATTAACAAGTTTAACTGCTTCCAACAACACCCCCCCACACACACATTGATGCACACAGAAATAGTTCATATGGAGAAAGCTGTGTTCCTCATTCAGGTTATAAACTAACTTATCCATTTTTCTGTACTGGTTTAAATTCAGGAGGATCTGCACTACAGGTGTGGATTAAATTGCACTAAGGAAAGGGAAGAATCTAAGTATTGCCACATGCTGCAAGGAAGAGGTGATTTGAAATGTCTCAAGGCAAAACAAGTTTGTTTGTAGTTTCTCACTGAATGGAAACAGGAGTGGTTTGTTAAACGTGGAAAAGAAGTAGTGTTAGCTTTAACTAATATATAGTATTTTGAATTAGATTGCTTTGAATTGAGCCCTGGTGTGATTGAGTGTGTTCTGAAAAGGTTGTCAATGTACTTTCTTTGGTTTCTTTGTTCCTCAGGGAAGGGAATTGGAGAATGGATGTGAAATGTGAAAAGACTTTTTGGGAATGGGTGTGCATGAGGGGCTTGGTGGGGGTTTTTGTTTGTTTGTTTGTTTGTTTTTACGAGTGAAATCATACATGAATACTTTGGCAGGATTGGAGTTCTGGGAAGTCGTCTTCTATTGCTTACTTTGGAAATGATGCAGTGTTACTGCCTGTTTGCAGGGCAGGACAAAAAAAAGGGATTGGGTACAGGATGGAGGAGATCACTCCTTGTCTTTACAGTACTTCTAACGCTCAGCTTGCTGTTTAGGGAAGAGGGGCCTTGTGAAAAAAGTGTTAATTTTAACTTTTTCAGGTGGAACTGTTTGTTGCACTTGTTGATGTTTGAGTCAATACTGAAATACAGCTTGTAATATCTTTTTCTATTGGCAGTGGAGCAAAATGAACCCGTTTCATGGAAGAACTGTGAGCTTTTTTTTATTTTAACTTGCTGTAATAGGACTAATCTGAAATTGTGTGTGTGTCTGATTCTGTGTGCTAGGGCTAGAATCTCTTGATTGCAGCTCTTGGAGATTCAGCAATAAATGCATCCTTTCTCAGATACTGATTAAGCATTATTGCATGTACTTGCTCATAAGTTGACTAAAGCAACTGTAGTATGAAGTATCTTGTACAACTTGCACAGAAGTGCTTAAAAATAACTACACATTCCTCTTTTCTGTTTGCTTTAGTTGTAGAATAATATTTTTGTTCTCTGCTTTGGTGAGTTTTGTGTTTTACTTCAATGTAGTTGATACTCTTAAAAAAAGTGCATAAATGGTTGTTCCCAGTAGGCTATGTAGCTATTGACCTAAACGTTCAAAGCTTAGCTTGGAGATGTGAAATTGAAGTATAAATTCTATAAATGAACTGTCAGCTCCTGTGTCTGAGGCATTTATTTATTTTCTGCTCTATTTCTCACTGTAGTTTTTTAGGTGTAAACAAAAAAAAGGCATTGTTAAGAAGAAAAAGCAATGAAAATGTAATTCATATCTATTAAGATAGTCACTTCCACATGGAGGTTGGTGTACGCAATTTCCAAGCAGGTGTTTTTCCTTCTGAGGCATACGTCCCCTAAGTTGGACCTTGCTTGGTGTGGTGCATCACTGTTCATTCCCATTTCCTCTAACACAGATGGCACCTGGCTGTGAACCTAGTCTGTAAACTTCCCTGGTCCTTTGGTCTGTCCAGTGCTTATTGTTCTGAGCTCCATCTGGCATTTCCTGGGATGACAGCAGTGGGGATGACAGCAGTGAAAATAACATGTACAAGTGCCTAAACCCATCTCACTTGAGTGGCTGGTCTGTTGAAATGCACTGCAAGTAACATGCTGCAGAATATGATTATGTTTAAAAGGCATCAGTGGATAGTAGTGGGTTGTACTGTATTGTACTTCTGTATTGTACGGTACTTTGTTGGGGAGGTACTGAATTGTGTAATATGTGCACTTGAAAATGCGGGATTACATTTTTACTTGGAAGAGAAAAATTAAGAAAACATTTTAGAGTATGGTTATTCTACTACAGAGGAGGGATGGTACAGAAAATTACACTTTTACCCAAGTGGTTTATTCATGGTCTCAGAACCAGGGAACAGGTAGGCATGAAACAGAAGGTCTTTACCCTCCAAAATGTTAAAAAGAAACTCATCCTGAATTAGGTGCCTTTTTTTTTTTTAATGAAGGCATGTATACTTTCAAAACTTGCATAAGGAGCTGACATTTCTATTTGTACTTTTGTAAAACACTCGGCATGTCTAACAAAGTGAATTGAGGCAATAGATTGAGGCTATTTTGTAGTAATTATTTCCTATACTTGAGTTGAAATTTGTACTTGTGTAGTTCACAGAGTAGACCTGAACGTGCAGAATTGATTGTCTGTAAATAATGAAAAGTTTCCATATATTACCACATATGCAAGTCTGAAGTTACAATTAGTACTCTGCTAAACTGTATTAAAGTACTGCTGTATTAATAAAAATAATCTATGAAAATGTGTGGAGTAGAAATGATACTGTACATAATTGATGATATTCTGATGAACTTTACCAGTCTACAGTTAAAATTCAATAAATATGAATCAATATTTCATTTTTCTTGCTGGAATTTTACATTAAATTATAAGGGGCTTAATCACAAGCCCATTTCTCTTCACCTCTGGTTTTTCTAAGTACAGTGCAATGTCTTTTAAAAATACATAAATAATCTCTCTTTACAGAATGAATGTTCCCAGCCTTAACTAATTACCGATACAGATAATATCTGGGTATAATTAGAGTTGTGTACCTTAGGGAGGGTTTTTTTTTTGGTTGGTTTTTTTTGCTTATGGTAAATAGAATGTTTTCTCACACTTTATTCTGGCTACTTGTAGGGTTTTATATTTCTTACTTTTGAATGACACTTTTCCTTTTTGGGTTTTACTACACTGTGTTTCTTATCACTCTGAGTATGAAGGAGGAAGATTTTTTTTGCCACTATAAGAATTGTACAATTCTTATACAATTCTGCATTAAAAGGTATTTACTGGATTTCAATAGTACCTACTGATCTGGAAAGATGAGCTAAGCTGTGCTACGGGCTTTAACAGGTTCCTGCAGTTTTGATTGCCTGTCTTTTATATGCAGTTTAGTATGGAGTCAGCTGACTGGAGTTGACCAAGTTCTGCTACATCAGTTGTAATTATTTAAACTTAGACATGCCAGCTGTGATTTTAAAAATTCAATTAACATTTAGAAAGATCTTCTATTTCCCCCCCTTATTTAAAGTGAAAGCAGATTAGCTCTGAGTCAAAAATGTTTTAAAGATCATTGTGATAGACAAAGAAAACTAAGCCCTGGTAATTGTCTTTTTTACATAAGAGGTCTTTCTATATATTTTTCCTAAATACAGAGTACTGCCAAAGCGGTAATCCTGAACTGATAACCAATGCCATGCCCAAACAAACCAGGTGAACCTATGGAGGAAAGATTTAATTCCTGTCCTCCTGCCGCTTCAAACAGAAGTGTGCCACCAATAATTAACTCAGGAAGCAAAGAAACTTGCAGAATTAAATTTAAGTTACAAAATTTTAAGTAATATCCAGTCTCAAAAAGGATATGTATGCCTGGAGGGGAAAAGCAAAAAGTCAGTAGGGAAGCAGGAAGATGGAGTGGTACACCAAGGCTGAGTCAACAGAGGCCCTTCAGAAAAGGGGAATTCAGCCAAATGTATAGGAAGGCAATCAGAAGGGTGTTAAAGCCTGTGAAGCAGATGGTCTACTTTGTAATGAGTCACCTTACAAAAATAGGAAGTAAATGAAATAGTTCCTTCTCCAATAGATAGGAAAGGAAAAAAAAAGTAGGTGGGGCTGTGGTGTAAGTACTCTAGTTCTGTGGGGGTTTTTTTTGTCTTGTTAATAAGAACAAATTACTGTCTGGCCATAGGATGTCAAATAAAAAGGTGCTGGAGCTGGTGTGCTGAAGCACATGGCAAACTGTCATGACCTGTTGGATGTGCCAGAGAGTTCAGACAAAACTGAAGGGTGGCAGAGTTGCTCTCTTTCAAACATGTATGTTTTACCGTCAAGGTGAGCACCATGGTGAAATGACAAAGTAAGTATAAAAATAGTCTTTTATTTAGTTTGGTTAAGACTAGGTGGGTTTATGAGAAAATACAGAATAACCTGATGAAGCAGCATGAACAAGCAACAACGAGACAAGGACAGCAGGTTGGATTTGGAGGATTTACAGAAACTTAATTACTGTCTTAATTTGTGCAGGAAGGAGGCAGGATAAACATGAGTTTACAGAGAAAAAGAGGACCTTAATTCTAAATCCAGAATTTGGCAACCAAATTTTAAGTACATGGAAGAAAATAGATTGCTTTATTTAAGTGCTTGCCTCCAAGGGATAAAAAATAATATAGGTGGGGGAAACGTATGAGACAATGGAAAGGTAGAACATCTCCTGTGAACAATGAACACTGAGTGAAACTAAATCCAAGGAAAAGGAAATACTCCCACCCACTCTTTTTTCCTTATCCTTGTTCTCACAGAGTTAGTGTTTACATTGAAAAACACATCTCCTTCAGACAGCTCTCTGGAGAATTGAGATGATTTAGAAATTCGTATGAGTAGCAAGTAGGAGGTGTTACAGTAAATAATCTGGTTTTAGGAAACTGTAGAATTATCATGCTTTTGGGCATAAGCACATTTCAGAGGTTTGGGTTTGTTTTTTTTTCCTCCAGAAGACAGCATCTCTGAATGTGTTATTAACATAAATGGAGAAGCAAATGCTGTCCATTTTTAGAAAGATGGTGTGGGATAGATGCACCAGTAGTCTCACCAGACTGATTTTTTTTTAAATTTTTTTTCCTGAATTGCAACAGCCTTGTCATACAGGCAGCTCATGACCTCAGTGTGGCTCAGGCCTTCCTCGGATGGGAGGAACATTCATTTACTTCCTTTTTTAAAGCAAAACCAAACAAAAAAATCAAATGCTGTGGTTTGTATCTTGCTTGACTTTTGCTTGGGAAAATCACGAGGAAGAACTTGTCTTTTGAAGATACTAATATCTCTTTCTCTCCCACTTTTAGGAAGTTGGTAGGAGGCAGTAGCATTGATGAAGTTGTCCTGGGCTCTTAGCTCTGTGAATATAAACAGATTTAAATAGGAATTACTCTGGCTGGAAACTGAACCGCCTTAGCAGTTCAAGTGCTTCCAAGCACTAGTGGCTGCTAGAGCCATGTTGCCTTTGTTTGCCCAATTCTGGCTACTTTGCAGCCACTGCTTTCACCAGGAAAAATACTGTGGAGGGTTTGAGATCTGCCCTACAGCCCAGGAATTTCCATCTCAGATGTGCAAATAAAAATCTGAGGGCTGAGCAAAGGCTGTTGCAATAGAGTCAACCTTGAATTTCAATGTCTGTCTTCTCTTATTAAATAGAGACTGGTTGATGTCAGGTTGAGCATGTTGGATCTTCTTGTCACTAATTGAGATTTCTGAGATCTGTTGTGATGTTTCAAAATACGATGTAGAAATTATAAGCTGAATTTGTAGGACATGGGGTGGCCAGGCCCCCCTGTTGTGGTACAGGAAACTCCATAGTTTGTGATTGTGAAATAACCTTTTCTTCTGATGGTCAGGTTAAAGCCTAACCAATTGCCATTAGTGAGCATCAAGTGGAATGAAATATTTTTTCAGAGAGGCTTTAAACTTAAAAATGCACTTAACAAGTATTTTTCCCTCATTCACCGTGTGTTACAGAGCACATCTGCAAAGCAGTTTACATGCCTACAGCATTTATTCTGGATTCATTACATATTTTACCCAGGTATGCATGTCTAGATCCTTGAGGTGTGAATTGCTTGTGCAGATGTGTTCAAGTAGAAACCCCACACTTCAAAGTACGTCAGTTACAGATATAAAGAACTTTCTTGGGTGTGAGGAGGCTTCACGTCAAAGTGTTATCTCAGTACGTGTTTCTGAGGCTTGTGAAAGGAAGGTGCTTAACTTTTCTGCTTAGAGAGGGTAAAAAACCTTTTATTACTGTTTGCCTTGAATTATGGGAGTTAATCATTGCTCGTGTGTATATGTGTGGTGAGAGACAGAATGTGTTCACTGAAAGCAGTAAATCTAACAGTTCAAGTTGTTTTCTTCAGCTCTGTGCTCTCAGTGAGGTCTACCAGTATGATTTTCCTATGGTAGGTCCTTTGAAAGCATTTTTAAGTCCAGTAACCACAGGTGAACAGTGTCTTACTAAAAATGCTCTTACAATGTTTAGGTAGTGTTGTATTTATTGAAGGGTGGTGAAGCTGAAGCATAGCTGTGCATCCTGAAGTATAGTTAAATGTACAGAAGTGGTAGACCTGACAACTCGTACATTTGTCAAAGGCAAAAAAAATACAACTGTCACATTTTCTTTATCACTCAATATTCAGTCAGCAGTATTCAGTTCACAGTAACTGAAGGAGGAGTACACAGGTGAATTAAAAAAAAAACAACCTGCTGTTTTTAACAGTTGTGTAGGAAAGCTCGTACAAATAGTTTCCACACACCCGATGACCTTCAGTATGAGAACATACTGTGGACTGTCTAGTCCGATATCTTGTATTTAACTTCAGACACCATCAGCTGATTTCAGGAAAGGTGTAAAACCTCTCTGCCAGACAAGTGTGGGATGATCTTTCTCCTTATTCTTCATTAGAATAGAAGTTCTAAAATAGAAGTTGTTTTAAATCCTTAAGGAGGATGCTTTCTGTCTCTTCTAAAGCACTTGTGTTTGTTGTTTGTTTTTTTTTTTTTTAATACTTTTGTCTATTATGTCTGTTTTTAAAACTGACTGCTCTTTGGGGTTTTTATGCCTGTTTTTGTCAATAGTGACCTAAATGTATTTATTGCCCTTCTGAAAAGAATAAGTGACATTTGTAGGAATAGTTGCAACTTTTGACTTTGCATTTATTAAGTGTGAATGTTTTTATTAATATAAATAGAACAATTCTTGTAATTAGAGTACTGTTCTGTTTTTTTAAGGAGAATAGTTATAGGCTACATAGCCTAACATTAGCGAATACAAAAATGCTTCTTTTCCAAATATTCATTTGCATTAGAGTTCCTAATATAAAGGAGAACAAAGTCCCCATTTAATAATTTTAAGAGGAGGAGAAAAAGTGTTTTGAAGGCAACATTTTCTTCTACCAAAACCATGAAAATGAGAAATTTAATTTTGTTTTACTTTTGCAAAGTAATACAAAAATAATTTTGGTTGTAAAGTATGTTAAAAACGAGGTGTAATAGAGAAGAGTATGAACCTCTGAAATATTTACTGCTTTTTTATGGATCTTTTTCTTCATGTTTATTTGTGGTCAGTTGGAAGGAAGTAAGTGCTTTGCATCCTGCTAAGTGTGGAAAGATTTAAATATGTATGGCTTGGTGTTAACTTTTTGAAAACATTACTTATGACTTACACATCCTGGTGTAGTTTACTCTTCCTGCTGGTGACCTTGAAAGCACGTCTGTGCAATAATTACTTATTGCTGGAACAAAAGATAGTTCTGTCTAAGATTTGTTTGAATTCAGGAAGCTGTGTTTGCCAAAGTAAAATCTTGGTGACGCAACTACGTCAGGTTTCAGCAGCCACACCTCTGCTGAGCAGTTGCAAGGTTTCAGTTTTAACCTTTGTTCAAAGCTATATTCCTTTTCCAGCAAAACATCTCGGGCAGTTTTCTTTCTTCCTTTTTCAATGGAGCTGTGCTAAAGAAATGCAGGGCTTCAGAAGGAAAAAGTAGCACCAAGTACTGTTGAGGTTTGCAGCAGTTTTGTGTAAAGATAACTGGACGGCAGGAGGATAAATGGATTCTCTTCCCAATCATTGTGGTAAGGCTGACGCTCTAATTTTTTAAGTGTTGAATGGTGTAGATGGTGTGGGTTTTGTAGAATAGGATTTCATAATGAGCTGTGCTTGATATCTGAAAAAAAAAAAAAAAGCAGAATGCCACTGCTGGGCTCCAGTTGCATTCCATCACACAGGGATACTGGATCAAATTAAGCAGGTACGTCTTCACTGCCATAATACCATTTTAAACGTGGCTCTGGGGTATTGCATTAACATTTGTCTTTGGTGTTGGTGCTTAATGCAAGAATACCTGGCTAATGAGCCGTGCTGCTGAAAGTGCTCCCTCTAGGACTGTGTGAATATAGTTTTCACTGTTTTATGATGAGGATTTGCTTTTCTGTAATTATGGATTTGTATGAATCCCTTCAAAATTAATAGGTTTTGGATAGCAATTACTGTTCTGAAGCGTATTTCACTATTAATGTGCTGAACTGGTCCCTTCGCCTGTGCTGTACCTGCGTATGCTCCCCTCTGTTCCCATGCTGTGTGTGCTCTGGTGAGTGCAGGACGGGGTCTGGTGTAATTAGTGTAACTTCTTACCATTGTCAAACTGAAAGCATGTAATTACAAATTAGCTGTTTTAACCACTTTGGGGAAAAAAACAGAGTTTTGAAATAGTCCTGAAGAATCAGCCTTTCAAAAGCAGATGCATCTGTGTCTGCCTGGAGCCATTCATGTTTATGTGTGTGCATATACATGCGGCTTCTAATTATCAAACACCAAAGTTTTGTACTGAGACTTCTGAAGTTTGCCCTTCTGATGCAAATGCTAATTTTTGTCAAGTAAGTGCTTTAAGCATCCTTTTTGAATGTTTGCTGAGCACAGAGGGCTGAAATCAAGAGCCATGGTCTTGGAGAACATTCAGTGCTTTGCTAATGCTCCTCTCCAGCTAGATGCCATGCCAGGGGTCAAACCCTTGTTTACAGCAGAAGTAAATGAAGTAGTATTTTTACAAATGACTTGTGAAGAAGTGATAGTAGTAGTGTGTGGATCCTCTATAGTTTGTGGCTGTGTTCAGCTATGCCTCATGTTCATACTGCCCTGATTTACTGTTGAATTATGGGACACCTGCCAAAGACCCTCACTGAAAGCAGTTTGCAGTCTTCCTCTGTAGTATATTACGGGTTGAATACAATGTGACATTCATCAGCACAATCTACTGTTGATGAGTTAAAATGGTCATGCAAAATTTGTCATTTACAAAAATAGACTTCTTTTTCTCTAGCTTGGCAAAAATGCCATGGTTCTTTCTCTTATGTTCTGTGTTCTGACTTGACTTCTTCCAAGGCTAATAAACTCTACTCCTTTCCTAAGTCCCTTGGAGGAGCTGATGAAGAAGACAGGCATATTCTGTACCTTGAGGAATTCTGTACCTAGTTTCCACTAGTCATGGACTAGGAAAATGAACTTACAAACCTGGGTTTTTTTCATGGGCAGCACTGTCCAACTAACTTGATGGTCACCAGATGCAGAAACTTTATTTTTTTTTCTTATTAGATTTTAATATGGTTGCTAACTATTTAGTGTGATTTTCCATTAGTGAGAAAAAAATCAATTTACTCACTAAATGCATTCCCAGTCATTGATACATGCTGACTTGCCTGCTGCAATGCAAGTAGGGATCTACTGTGCTCAATGTGGTCAGAACTTGCATCTGTTTAGGTGAGTATCTGCACAGAGAATGGCTTCAGCTTTACTTCAAGTAAATTCGTTACATAATAGATGCAAGATACCTGGAACGAGATTCAGATGCTCAAGAGTGGTGTCTCTCAAAGGGTTAAAAAAAAGAAAACTTGGTGTGCCTCAGAAGTTTGGGAGTGTACTTACAGCAAGAGTCAGGATAGCTGCTGAAGTTTTTCATGTTTATATGAAGTTTCTTGGAAAAAAAGGTGGGGTTTTTTTTTCCTGACTCTATAATAGTCAGAAATTTCAGGCCTCAATTTCAAATGAAATAAAAAGTGCTTACTGGAAAAGTGAAAAAGAAGAGGTATACAACAGCTGTTAGAGATGAAAAAGCTTGTTTAGCTTCCAGGCGATTGCTTTCCCCCTGGGCCACAAAGTGAGTGGTGAATGCTAAGGTGATGTGAAAATGGAATAGCAGAAGACTTGGAAAAGGCATGAAATAATCTAATTTCAGAATGTTTTAATTGAGCATTGGTTTTCTGGCTAGGTTTAAATATAAATTATACCCATTCACTTGGTATACGACAACTTCTGAGAAAAGGCTAGGGGATGCTGTGGATTTTGTTGCTTAGTTAGGAAATAATGTAAAATTAAGAGTGTTGATAATTGAGTACTTAAATTTGTTCTATGCAGAGATGATCCTTTTACTTGAAGACAGATTTACGCGATATTCACAGCCCATAAATCATTCTTGCATTGCCTCCCTGCAAGACCATTGGCAGTAGTGTACATTACTCAAAATATGCCTGTTTTTGATTAGTTCTCTAGTCATGGAAAGAACATCCATCTCTATTACCTGCACTGAGGATTAAACACCCAAGTACATTTGCATAGAGATTACCAAAGCTTAGTCTGTATAAGTAGTGATAAGTGCCGATTTTAAAACAGGAGAGGATTGGAAGATTTAACACAACTTCCTTCAAAGTGTTTCTAATCCAGAGACTCAGAGTTGTGATCAATTGCAGGAAAGCTTCTAAGAAACAGAGAACTGCAGCAAAAAGCATTTTTGGCTTGGAAAGCAGAACGAGTGTCAGGGAGCCATCTGTGGCCAGTGTGATCAGTGGCTGCTGCGGGATGCCGGGACGCATCAGGCGCAATGGCAAGGCAAGGTGCTGCTTTGCTCCTGCGAACTCACCTTTCTCTCTTAGACAGGAGAGCCAGTGCCGGTATTTGTTGCTTTTTCTCTTTAGCAGGAGTTTTCTGTTCACTTTTTATACAGCTATTCCCCTTTTTATCTCTCGGGTGGGGTAATTGAGAGCTTTTAAGTTTAGTGTTGTCTTTTCTGTACTACACTTAGACACACTTGGTTTTTACTTGTGGCTTTGCCCATTGTGCTTTGCTTAAAAAAAGGTCATTTGGTCCTTCCAATTACAGGTTACAGCACAGATCGTTCTGTGGCTCAAGGTTTTTCTTGCATAGCGAGTTCCACCTCTCCTGCATCGACTTTGTTCTCTTAATTGGAGAAAAGGCAAGGGACACTGCCAACTTTCACAGAAAGCTTCTTTTCTTCCAAGGGGCATTGAAATAGTTTTTCATCTGTGACTTTTTCTATTCAAAACCAAGTTTGTGTGAATTGGCATACTTGGAAATGAACAATGTCCCATTAAAGTGGTCAATCCTAAATCCCGTTTTGAAGGCAGCGTGAGTGATCTTGATTTATGTGAGGTTGCCAAAGTAAATGTCAGTTGAAGTCTTGTGGCTTGCGCTTAGCTGGAACAGTATACCTGGCCTTTAAATAGAGCTTTTTTTTTTTCAGTGCCAGACCCAGGATAAAGAGCTAATTTTACTCTGTTTTGCTATTAGTGAAAAGATTTCTAAGGCTACCGAATTAAGAAGCACAACTGTTTTCTATTTTTCCAATGAAAGAGGCAGTTACTTCAGCACGTACATTTTTTTTGATGCATAAAACTCACGACAAAGATGCATTTGTAGGAGCGTCTTGTCAGCCTGTTCTAGGCGAGAGTACGAGCTGCTTGAGAGCACATGGGTGTGCATATAAATTTGGAGTGGTCTGTACTGTGAATGTCTGCTGCTTCTAGAAAGTGAAATTTTTCATAAAGTAATATAGCTAGATTTGTTTAGATTAAAATCGTGGTGTTTGTTTGGACTGCTAGGGAAATGCTAAGAATCTCATAATTTAAGTAGTCACCTTTTTATTGTGGTCAAAAGAAGTGGGTCATTTTGTGATGGCATAAAACAGAGAGAGGTATACTCCGTGGCAGGATGCATTGAGGCTTGTTGCTTAGGCATGCAAAAGATGTGCTGCTGAAGAAATACTTATATATATATACACACAAACACACACACACACATATATACACACAAACACACACACACATATATACACACACAAACACACACACATATATGTGTGTGTGTGTGTGTGTATATATATATACACACACACATTGTGTGATGGCAATTACTGACTTTTTTGATAGCGCAAGTCTGCATTTATGAGACTTTAAAAATGCTTTAGAGATCTTCACCCAGGTTATAGCTGTTCAAGAACCTGAGTGTGTAGCTGTGTCAGGAGAAACCTGGCCTTTTATTAAAGTTTTAGTAGACAGGTCTGAAGGACTGTGTTTTATCACAGCCTGAAGCACCTGACAGAAAGGTCTCTTGTGGGATATCCCAGTTGGCGGGACCTTTGTCTGCTAACATTATGCTTCTCAAAATGCAAAATATTTTTTACGAAACTTAAAAACCTGGCTGTGGGTTGAATAGTATTTGGATGAACAGAGTCTTCTTACGGTATTTTTAGCTGGAAGGTGAGGATTGGAGAAGATGAGGAAGGCCCTGGCCATGATAGGCTGACTTACGTAGGTTGTGAGCCAAGGGGTAGCAAGTGCCATTTTATATCTCATGGTTGTTGTTTTTGTTTGTTTCGTTCTTTGGGGTTTGTTTGTTTGTTTGTTTTGATATATCTATGGATTCAGGCTTTTGAAGGTTCAAGCAGACTAATGCTCAGTTCTTATGAATTCAGGTGCTCGATCAGTACCTCGCTACTGTAGGCCTTCTGGAAAATGTCATTTGTCCTTGCACAATTTAAAAAAAGATGTAGAGCTGGGAACAGATGATTTATTACTTAACTATAGGTTCAGTCCTTTAATCACAATTGTATGCTTCTCTTTCACAAATGCTTTTACCCTCTTGACTATTGCATGCCTTGTAAACACCTTCCACTTGGGGAAAATCATGAACTTTCAAAAAGCCACAGGTTTGTGGCAGGAACAGGAAGGCAATATTTTCAAGTGAGACCCTGTATTTATTTGTAAAAACACATATTTTTAATATATATTTATATATACACATATAAAATATGTATATGTTATATATCTATATATACACATAGAAATAATTACATATGTATATATTTTTTATATATACACACACATATATTTTAAAAACTTTTTTTTTTTTTTGCCAGCTGACTTCAGTAGCACTTAGTAAGGTGGCTGGTTACTCGAGTTAAACAATTTTTGTAAATCCCAAAGAGGAGCATTAAGGTTGCCTCTGTACCTTTGAGGAAGCTGCTGCAGGGAACACTGGTGTTCGGGCTGAGCAAAAAGAGGGAAACACCACCAGCACGCACATAAAGGAGAATTATGTGCATCTTGAATGTCTTAATATTTTGTTGCTGTCAGAAGTACTTCCTAGAAGAACTTTTCCAAGGGGTTACTGTGTTACCCCCACAGCCCTAAATTACAGCTGCTCAGGGTGTGTGCTACACTGAAATGCTGTGCTGGGCCGTGAAAGGTAGGCAAAGCATAATGCTTTAGGCTTCTTTTCAGGAACAAACAATGATCTTTAAAAAAACTTCTTTTTCAGGCCTTCCAGAGAGTGGTTTTTGAATTTAAACATCCTGTCTCTTAGGTTTAGATTGTTTGGATAGAGCTCATACAAGTGTGAGGAGGGGCGAATAGATCCTTTATGCGTGAGGAAGCGCTCTGCTGAGCATAGTCAAAGGGCTCGTATGTGCCAAATACGTAAAAAGCAAGAAAACTGCTCTTAATTGCTGAGGGGTTATGTATTTAAAGTGTGTGGGGGGGAGCAGGGGAGAAAAAGGAAAGAAAAAGGATGAAGGGTTACTTCCAGCCCTGACTGATAGGATCTCTGTTGCTTACATAATTTGTGAAAAGGAAGTAGTCCTAATGGTTTTTCATGGATCATTGGTTTATGGGCTTGGATCCAGAAAACCTTCTTGCAGAGAGTAATTCAGTTAAAATGGTGGCACTAATCAAGTGAAACAGAGAGGGTAGATTCTCACCAAGTTCAGTAACAAGATGTTGATCTTTTTGTTGATACTGTCTCCCAAGTCCAGTAACGGTGGGCTTCCTGGTGTTATTTGACTTTCCTAGATGGCACATGAGAGCTCCATCTGACTTATTTCGTTGCTGCTGCGACTGCCTTTACTGGCAGGAGCCATCGACCAGGGTCCAGGCTGGGAGGCAGAGAATCCAGAAGGATAAGATTCTTGTTGCCTACAAGATTCCCCCCCCCCACAATGAGTATAATAATTTTCCAAACGAGTTCCTTTCTACTGGTAACTCCAGTACTCTTCCACGACAGGACTTATTTTCACCCTGTTGCTCACATGAGCTAGAAAAAGGGGTTTTGTTCCTTTCCCCTGATGCCAAGCTCCCTAGCAGGTGTTGAATACAGAAGTAAGGGGTACTACCAGCTGATATGAACTTGTGCACAGGAGATGTTTGGGCTAGCAACACAGTGTGGGGTCAGTAGCTCCTGGAGCTACTGTTGCTGCTAACAAAAACGTTATATGCAAAAGCTATTGATGAGAGCTAGATGCTTCCTAAGTGTTTTAAAGGTGTGCTGTGCATGAGTTTAATGCAAGCAGTTAAATATCAGTGCCAATTTGAAGCCGCCTCTGAGCTGCACATCACCCATTTCTTCCAGCGGTGGGAAGGTACCGCAGCTGTGGGGGAGCACTCATAGGGATGATGAAAACTTGGTGCCCCAAGCTGTTGCTGACACATTACACCCTTCTTCCCTTCACTTCTCCCTGCAATCCATGGGTTGTCCTTCAACCTCTTTCCCAGAGTCGAACCCAGATCCACGTTAAGCATGGCAATGAAATCCCAACCTGCTGTGTCTCTGAACAGCAGTTTCCTGTATTATTAAAAGACTGAGGGATATAAATGGTGTCTTATGCATGAGATGTATCTGCCATTCAAACGAGGGCCAGATGGGTACTGAGGATACTGTGTTACACTGGTGGAGGAAATTATGGGAATGCTTGCTCAGAGTAAGTTTCAGATGGCACTGATACTTAACCACTGCTGTTAATAAACACAATATTTAGCTCTTTGCATTTGAACAAAGCAATTTATAAATCAGTTTTCTATTAATATTTTCAGGGTATCAAGTGAATTTTCTTCTTTTCCTACTGCTATATGAAACCAACAGCTTTGTTCAGGAGGTTTTTTTGCTTTTTGGTGTGTGGAGTGTGGTTGTCACATTTGCTTTTGCCTGCATATGATCCCCCCAAAATTAACTTGCTGGAGTACATTTTCAAAATCAATTTATAGCAGACAGAACCTGTTAACATGCTGTGAAAAATAACCACATGTTCCTATGGAGCAGAGAATGGAAGGAAAGGACAGAGTTCTTGAAGTGGGACTCACTCTGGTCTTGTAAGGCAAAGAAAGCTGTTGAGAGAGAAATTTTCAATACAATGAACAGTTTAGAACAGATTGTTTATTGACTTTATTGATGCTTTTCTTTAGTAAAGAACAGCATAATAGCCACTGCTGCTCTGTAAATAAAACTTTGTGAAACAAAAGTGCTTCTACAAAAAGCGAATTGCAAAGCAAAAGTAATTCTTCTGCAGTTGGAGTCTTGCCATATTTTTTTAAAAGTACTTGTCTTGCACAACTGCTTTTCTTATATCCTTGCTTACTTTATCAGGTTTTGAACAGTAGAAATGTGAAATACGGATTGACGACCTGCAAATAGCAATGCTTCAACATAAACTGAAATAAAACAGGTTGTTAACTCTAGAACTGTAGTTTCAGGTGCTTACATGCATGTGGTATCTTTTCTTATATACCAGTCTTGCTACGCTTTTCAGTGAGGTTTAGACCTCATTGTGTATACATGGAAAAGAATGAGAAAATAAAAAAATGCTGAAGTAGGCTATGTATAACTTTTGCCCTTTATTATTCCTTTCAGTTGTCTTTTTCTTTTATTGACTGTAAAGTCACCATCGAGCAGGGATAAAATCAGGATCAGTTACACAAATCAAGTGCACTTTCCTCCGTTCGTAGTTGATCGTACTCCTTTGGACTTGACAGTAGCCTGCTGCTTTGTGACAACTACAGACCATTTTCAACAGTTTACCATTACATAATTTATTTAAAAAAACCAAAACAAACACCACTCCTACGGTCTGGCTCATCCCCCAAAAAACCCAAACCAAAACAAAAGAGAATCTGAAACAACTAAGGATGGAGAGTAGATGTTCATTTTTAAATAGGGTGCAGGAAGAGGGGAACAACAGTGTCTAGTTTGCTAGAATGCTGTCATGCCTTCACAATAGAGTGTAAGACAAGAGGTTTACTGCATGCAAAGTAATATGTAAATTTTCTGAAAAACAATAATTTTGGGGCATGCATATGACTTCTATTGAAGTATCATGTGGATATCCTTTTTAGGCCTTATGCCTTACTTACCAAGAATATGAAAAGAAGTAACATGTCTGTATGTGTATCTTTACAATGTCATGATTAAAAGTGAATTTTAGATGTTACAGTATTTCATATATTATACCCAGTTCAGGTAGTCTTGTTTACTGGATGCCATGCAAACTTGGGAAGAGAATAAAAGTTACCGTGAGATATTTCTAACCAAATTAATTAAGCAGAAACGTGGGTTTTATTGGTAGTCCAGGACAGTTAAAGAAACTGAAGCTGTTGCCAGTAAAATGGGATTCCAACTCACTTTGCAGCATCTAGAGTTTGTGTCTGTGAGCTGCTGGACTGTGTGAGCTGGCTTTGCAGTGGAGTATGTTGGAGGGAATTCCAGTTTAATTTTAAAAACTTATTTCTGTTTGAAACCAAAACCTAAATAAATATTTCCTTTTTCTTTCAGCACTGAGATTTTTAGCAGTTGGGAACTTCTTGTCAAGTGCGTAGAGCATACCTTGTAATGGAAATTGTGGGAGAATGTGAATAGAACAGAAATAGACCCAGCGTTTATCTGCTAGTTCAACAAAAAGTAAATATTGAGATTTGTTTCTCTTCTTGTAATGGACTATTAAAGTAGAGCTGACTTGGGAATGGAAAGCTGAAGGGGACAATTTCCCCAAACAATTATGTAAAAAAGAAAAGTTTAAATCTAAATGGGCCTGCTGCTCCCTCTCCCCATGTGCTCTAGCAAATTTAAAGCCTTAATGAAAAGACTGAAAGAGTGAATAAACTGTAGTGTGCCCTAGAGAGACAGCAAAAAAATATCAGAGACTTTTTTTTCTACATTGCTGTTATAGTAGGGAATGTACAAAACATAAATGTTGAGCTGAGTGGGGGAACAGACCATACATAAACTACAAAAGTCTGACCCAGGAAAGATTCACTCAAACAGTTCTACAAATCTGAATGAGGTGCTGTGCAGAACCTGCTGAAGTTTGTTTTTATGTTGAAGTACAGCTTGCCCTTCATCTTTCCAGCTGGAGTAGTACCTCTTGCTTTGGGGCAGTGGGAGCCCTTCCACTCCTGAGCCTGGCAGTGGGCTGTTGGAAATTTTATATCTGTCTCTCAGATAATCAAAAGAAATACAGAACTTAAATTAGTGTAGTATAGTATGTTAATGAACCTTCTTTCTGCTGCCTCTTAGGAAATTGGTCAGGTTGGATGCCAAAAGGCTCAATCCAAGAGCCTGTGGGTAACCTTTGTTCCTCATGTGTTTGAGATTCTGTCTTAAGACAATTTTTACTCCTTATCTGCCCCATCCAGTTTGACAGGCACAACCAGCCTCTGCTTCCCCCCCCCTTTTACTGTGAGGTCTACCATGCTTTATGCAAGACGTATCAACAGAACTGCGTTGCTTTCAGCATTTAATTGCTAGCCTAGAGCATCCCAAGTGCTTTAGCTTCCCTTATAAAATAGGTTTTCTCTATCCAGTGCCTTCTGAGTAGTCTTCTCTGCACTTGTTTCAGTTAAATTGGTTTTGGGGGAAGGCATGTGGTTTTGTTTTGCTTTGGACTAGGTAGCCACAACTACATACATAAAATTACAAACAGTGGATCACCAACACTTTATATAATTAATCAGTGCTGGTTTTCTACTAAAAACACCTTGTGTGTGTGTGTGTGTGTGTGTGTGTGTGTGGAGCTACTATAAAGCATCGATATTCTAACAGCTGTTAAAAGGGCTGATAGGATCCTGTGATCTTTTGATGCTCTGACAGCTCCTTTCTCCCCTTCATCTCCTGTAAATGAGTCCCAGATCATAGCAGAAGTTGTTGTTCATAATTGTCTTTCACTTTAAATGCTTAAATTTAATTGCATCTGTGTTGCTCCAGGTAGCACGAAAGATTGTCTGATTTCTGAGAGATGCTTTCAGGGACAGCGAGTTCTCCAAACTTTGGTCTCCTAGAAGGCGTTAGAGGATACCTGCTTTTTTGTATGGCCACTATGTAACTAATAGCCCTGATCTCACCAAACCTAAGGAACACAGTACTTTCTCCAGGTATCTAATTTTTTTTTTTGGCTTGACTTTAAGTGAGTGGTTTGTCCATATTTAAGATGTTATAGGTCTGTACATTAAGTATTATTCCATCATTTCTTGTTTTAGCTCTGGATTAAGTTCACTGTATTATCCTTTCTTAAGGAATAAATTGGCCAGGTAAAATCTATTTGCCGTGTTGTCATTTCTCTGTTCAATTACATTTCCTTGATTTCTTTTGTTCAGATTTTGTATTATCAAGATCGTGCTTATGTGATTGTAGTGCCAAGATTGCTTTTCCTTCTCTCCCAAACTACTTCCTTTCCCCCCTCCCTCTTGTAATGATCTTTGTCCTATCTGTCATTGTTGGGTCTGCCAATTATTTCAGTGTTGTCGGGTGGAGATTATCCAGATCCCCTTATTTCTTTATTGTAAATGGTCTAATTTTGTTTCCACACTGTATGTGATAGTAACCATTATCATATCCTCATTTTCAGTTTATCATTTTACTATCTTTATTGAAACAGAAGACAAAAAAAGTGTTTCAGTGTTTGTTCCTGCTTATTCTTTCCTAAATATCCTCTTAAACCTCCATGTGTAGATACCTGCCTTTCTCTCCCTCTTTTGAAGCTGCAGAGCATAGTAACAGTGATGCTGTTACTAGCATGCTGTTACCCAGCGCTTCCTTTGCATGGTTCATCTCAGGAAGGCTCCCAGTTGGTTTTACTCTTCTGTTTGTACCCTGTAACCTCTGAAGCATGCTTTTCCTTCTTAAGCTTTTTTCCACCTGTGGAAAAAAGTTTTCCTGCTTATTTTTAGCATTACAGGTCAGGTTTTTATTCATCCAGGTAGTCTGAAGCCCTCCTCGTCAAATTTGTTCTTTAGCTTGGAAAACAAACCAAGTGAGTGGAAATGGGTTTCAGTTGGAGTGCAAAAACGCTCTGAAATCTGTCCAGCTCATCAGCCCCTTTAACAAAGTCCACTAGTTTCTTGAGCTTTGCCCTTCCCAAATTCCAGACTGTTTGACGTGTCCCCGGGAAGTGATCAGAAATGGTCAGGATTTGCTTGTGATTGCTTGAGCTACTGGTGTGTCTCCTGTCCGACAGTGGGAACTGACTCTGGTCATCCCTGTTGACCTGTGACTGATGATGACTGTTGACCGAAGGAATCCTTCAGCAATCATGTACATGCCATTGCTAACATTCATGTTTTGGTTTCGTTGGTATTTTTTGTTTGTTTTTTAATAAAATGTGTTGGTTTCCTAAGAGTTCACACTTTGCATCGACAGTGTATGAGGGGTAATCTATGGTCCAGGTGTAAATCTCTCTAGGATTCCAGTTGCTCTCCAAAGTGATCATTGCCAAAAGTCTGTTACATTTCAACCGTTCTTTATTTCTTGACTATTTCATTGGTATGCACTGCTTCCTCATTCCTTTTTTTTTTTTTTTATCCAGCTTGAATACCTTGCAGTCTTCAGTGCCTGTGTGGAGTTTGCCATTGGTGTGTAGAGGATAAATGTTGCCCATGTGCTGCACAGCAGCCAGCTCTGTGTTCTGCAGATAGCCCGATCCTCCTTGTCAGTAAAACATAGCAAGTTGAGCTCTTAAACTCATTGATATGGTCAATTGCTACATCTTTCCACACTAGTCAGTTTTGACAAATGGATGGATGAATCCAGTGATGAAGATTTGTGTGTGTTAGTACTTCTCTTCCTTTATTTCTCTCCTCTCCCATTGACTATCCTACCCGGTAGTCTTAGCCTATGTGTAAGTATTGGGTACCTCTCAAAGGCTGTGTTTCTCTTAATCTACTTCTTGTATTTCATAATGTGGTAATGGGTCGTCTTCTGCAAGACTAATGCTTTTTCTTTTGGATCTCTTAATTGCCTGCTGTGGCAGGACACTCCAGTGCTGGTGTTGTCATCTTAATGTGGAAAACAATTCATCACTCAAGAGAAATATGTCACTGAATTATTTTTTTTTTGTGTATGTTTAAAAAAACTTTTCTGGAGCAGACTTACTTTAGGACCAAAGCTTGTGTGAGAGAGAGCTGAAATTGCTGGAGTCATGTTTATAGGAGAAATTCTGGCAGATTTTTAACTGCCATACAAGAAAAGTCGGTGTCTCAAAAGTTGTATGCTTCTTTTTCCAGACATGATCCCTTTACCTTTAATTGCAATTTTAGGATATAGAAGATTTTGGAAATGGGAAGACTAATATGAAATGTCTAATCACACCAATAATTGACTCGGTTTTGGTTTTGTTTTTTCTTTTTTCTCTTAATTCCGTGTGCCCAGTAGTGCATCTGCTTGATGGTACACACACTGTCTATGCCTTTCTTTGGGGCTCCTCTCTACAAGTGGGGTGATAGATGTTAATCATGCTGTGAAAATGTGTAAGCTTTGAATGGTTCAAATTTATCTGTACATCTGCAGCTGGTGTCTATGTCGGTATACCACTTCTGAGTGCTCTCTTCATTAAGTTGCTCAGCCTTGTCTTCTGTGCTTGCTGAGGTTTTATGGCTTTGTTCTGTGCGCGTGTTTGTTGTCTGACAACTTCTTGTAATGCTCTATGATTTATCTTTGCACCATGTGCAGTAATACTGCTCGCGTTATTTTTTTATGTGAAAAATGTTCTGTATTGTGAACTATTGAGACTTCTGCCTAATTTTGTTTGTGCTGGGGGAGAATTCCAGGCTTGATTCTTCTCTGTAGACCTTTGTAGTCAAGTAGCCCCAGGCGCATATTGTTTTCGCTGCTCTCTTAACAGGTGAGTGTGTTTTTAATATTAATGCCATCAATACAGGGAAGGATGCTGAGGAATTCAGGAGGAGCAGGGTCAGATAAGATCTCTGTCACTCTTTCTAGAGGCTAGCAGAGATGTTAGTATAATTGTGCCTTGACTAGTGACTCATACCAGAAAAAGGATCTCAAAACTTTTGAATCCAGAAACAACTCATTTAAAAATATAATTTTGTGTTCTCACTTAACACAATACTTCCTCTCCTTTACCATCACTGAACAGATGTATCACCTGCTAAAAGTTGGTTGCATTTTACAGTAAGCGTGTTCTACCTTGGTGCAAGGTTTGTCCTTTTTGTCCCCTAGGTGAGCTGCTCTGAGGGAGCAGATAGGTCCTGCACCTGATCGCATAGGTCACAGATGCATGCATGCATACATACATATATATCCAATTTGGGCTTATAGGCTATTTGAAACTAAATCTGGGGTTAAGTTGCTTCAGAGCTGTGATGGTTTAAGGTGCTACTGAACCGGTATGGCACGTTGCTGCGTGCTGGTGTCAGTTGTCATCCATGTAGCTGGTTTGCCCTGGTGGAGCTCCCCACATCTGAGTCTTTAGTCTTTATTTGGGGAAGTGCAAAACTTATTGGGTGCTGAGTACTGTTATTTGCCACTTGCCAAAAGAAGGGTTAGTGCCAGGTCTTTCAGATCTCTGCTTTTGAGCTAGGGAGAAAAACAAATAGGCATTTGAAATAAATCTTGTTAATGTTTGCTAATCCCACTGTAGGTTTCATTTTTATCAAGGTCCTTTTGGGGACTGGAATGAAGTATAAATTTTAAATCTTTTTTCTCTGTCCTTTTGATGCTTAGATGGGCTGGAATTGGGATTGAGAAACGCTATACTAAGGGTTTATGTTTCTAAGCAGAAATACTAAGAGGAATTTATTAGGTTAAGAAGTAAAAAATATCTTTTGAAATATATGTGAGCATATATGTGAGCACCTCTTTCAGCATAACAGGAGTTTCAAAACAGTTCTCATCTTCAAGTAGGCAAGAAAAGCAAAAACAGGCTAAAAGGAAATATTTAAAGGTAGTAAAGATACTTTGTTGACCCTCTATTCTCGTCTCACTGCTAATGTACTCTGTATATTACTTCCCGCTTGGTGCTTTGCATCAAACATATGCCCATTTTACACCTTCTCCGTCCTCAGAGCTGTGGAGTTACAACATCTGTGCATGTTGACAGAGAGAGGCAAACAGCTTTAGTATTATTATTTAAAAGCAATCTCTGGAGGAATTTGGAAACAGACAGAACCTTTGTGCTAGTGCTGCTGGGATTTTGTGGTGTCTCCTTCCATGGGGCTCCCAGGGGATCGTCATTGCTTTGGAGAGGCTGTGGAGCTGGTGTGTGTCACATCTGTCACTGAGCTGGAAGCAGCCCATGTCTTGTATTCACTAAAAAACAGCTTCTTCGAGGCCCTTGACACACAATTCTGGCTGAAGCATCATTCTGTCTCCAAGAGAGTATAGGAGGGTTTGTGGGGTGATCTGTGTTTGCGTGGCTTGTGTTTGGGCTTTCACTTTGTGTTACTGCTTTGCTAGATTTTACAGTGGATTAGAAATGTGACTGTTTCCTTAATATGGGAAAAACATGACTTTGTTTTCACTGATATGCTTTACTGCTTTGTTTTCGTGATCTGCAAAGGAATTGTAAAATTGTAATGGGCACAAAATTTTGGCATGCATCTGGAAGAAAGAACAGAAACAAAAAATATACAGTCTTATACTGAAACTTGAGGAATTTTGCACTGATAATTTAATGTGGATTTGCTTTTAATATGCAGCCTCTCCTAACTCTGCTGGGAATAGTCCAGCAATGTCAGCAATGCTTAGGGCCAGGGTATGTGGTTATTTTTTTAACCTGAAATTGTGTTAATCTGTGGGAAGGTCACAAAGGCAAACTCATAATTCTTCCTTATCAGTTCTGTGTTTTGAAGTACTTTGGAAATGTACCTGCCTGTATATACAACTGTGGGTCATTTTGCAGAATGGCACACGCTTTGACCCTTTCTGGTACAGCCACTTTCAATTCAGACAGATTAAATAGAAGAGTGTTTTAAAGGCTCTCTGCTTAATGCTCCAGTGCAATTAAATCCTAGCTTTGTTTGTAAAAGATATGATCAGCATGCATTGGAACAATTCATATGACCCATAAAAATAAGGCTTTGTCCATTCCTGTTGTGGATGTTCAAGTAAGCCAAACTGATGTGAGCTTTACCAAGAGCTGTGTATTCAGGGACTGAACTCCAGCAGTCCTC
Organism: Mesitornis unicolor; assembly: GCF_000695765.1. Lineage (NCBI taxonomy): Eukaryota > Metazoa > Chordata > Aves > Mesitornithiformes > Mesitornithidae > Mesitornis > Mesitornis unicolor. The sequence goes on from NW_010159884.1 coordinate 52,885, forward strand.
CTGACAGAGGAGGCCTTGTATAGCTCCTAATATGAGGTTTTTTAATACCATCAGCAGCTCTATTGCTTATTGGTATGACTTTGTTGTGAATGGTTCAGAAGTTTGGTTTTCTTTAAACCCATTCTTGGTGAATCCATGAAGTATGAGGAAGAGAATTTCTGTGTTTGTTTAATAAGACTAGGAAGTTAGCAGACCTCAAAGTTGCAAAAGGAAAAAGCATGAAAATCAGACATCTCAGGGGTGCAGCATTAAGGAAAAAAAAATAAATTGTGAATTGACAAACACAAGATGACCAAAAAACATTGCTCCCCTCCCAGCAATTCAGCGTTCCGAGGTTGGCCTTGTATTATCTGTGATTCAAGATCTGCTTCATAAATTGTGAAAACTTGAATGTGGCAGATACCTGTTGAATAACACACGATTTAAACAAACATATTTAATCTAAACTGACACTGTTTATAGCTGTTCTGTTCAAGCTGCTATCTCACTGAACAGATCCTGCTATCTAGTGGCTATGCCTGGCAAACAACCTCACTCATCTATGGGAAGGCTTCACTCTGCTTCAGCTACCCCATATACTGAAAAAATTGAAAAATATTTTTGCAATTGTAGAATAAACTCCTCCCTCCCAGTAGGAGATAGATATTCTTCCCCTCCCTATTGTCTGGAAACATCAGATAATTTCAAAAGCAAATCCAGTGTACTCAATGCATCAGTGGTTTATGTCAGCTGTGTTCAGTTCAGATGAAGTTGACACACTGGTTCTCCTGTACCTCTTCAGTGCTTTGTGAAGCCGGCAGAATGCTCTTGAGTAAGTTAATACTTTGTGTAGGACGGTACACTGTCTTGTGTATGCTGCTTAGGTTAGATCATAAAGAAATGCAAAGCAATGGAACAGTTGAAAAAAAATAAAATAAATTGAGAAATGGAATACCTTGCTTGGGGAGTTAGTTTATATTATTCCATAACATGAGGGGTGGTATCTACAACACAGTACTAGGGCAGCAACCTATAGGGGGAAAAGATGATGTTAGCAAACTTCAACTATACCATCTTACGTTTTCTATTTAAGATAGAGCTAAAGCATAAATGGCAAATCAGTGACATTCTCTCTCTAAGGAATATGTCTCTCTAGTAACTATTGTTTCAGATTTTAATAATGAATTATCTGATGTAGACCAATTTTCAGGTTTATAGTCTCGTGGGAGGCAAAAATATACTCAACATATTACTATATAATACAAAATAATTCTAGTATGTAGACTCACTTACGTAGCACTTTAATACACATTACTGGAATTCATCTGGTGAAGCAGCAAGTCAGTAAAACCTGTGCTGGTCCTGCTTCATGGGGTACTCTAAAGCAGTTTTTTCTATGGAATTCTATTAAGTCAGCACATTTTTGGTTTTGCCATCTCTGTGAACTGATTAAACACTTTTCTAGCAAAACAAGTACATCAAAGTACTTGCATAATTTGCAAAAGCAGTTTTTTTAACTGATGGAGTAATAGTATTAATGTTCATTCTTTTTGTGAAAGTAGCTCTGATATTCAATCATTGGGAACATGAGACTATAAAAGAAGAAATTATAATATCATACAGTATTTAATATAGCACAGGTTGTCCAAATGCTATTTAGGTAGAGTTTTACTAAAATGTTATTTTTCAAAAGACTTTTGTATCTTTGAGGATGCCTTGCTTTAATAACTTGTTGAAATTGCTGTGTATGTTAAATTGTATCAGAGTAAAGGGTATAATAGTCTTGAGGTGAGTCCCAGTTCCCTTATCAGTCAGTTGGAGTTTCTTACTGAGTTTTAGCCTGTCCAATGCCTCATTTAGGAGATGGTCTGTGCTCAGAGCTGTGTCCCTCTTCTGCCCAGTGCTGCAGCTGCCAGGCACACTCCTTCCTGCAAAATTGTTCA
>NW_010159884.1:54837-64333 GCF_000695765.1 Mesitornis unicolor
AAAAATTTCTTACCAAATCAAATCTTCCAACAGCAAATCTAGTTTAAACTGCTAATTTGCTAATGATGTAAGCCAAACTCCTGACTCAAGAGGTTTGTGCCAAGTATGGGTTATTTCCACTCTGATCGTTTTACTGAAGAGTGGTACCTTATCTGCACGCATTTTTGGGTGTGTTTTCAGGGATGCCTGGATTCATTCCAGCAGCCGATACCTGGCTCCATCCTGTCTGCAGGAGAGTGGACCTGTGCTGGAAAGCCACCACACTCTCCCCACCTGCATCAGGGTGCTCCACACCATGTATGTGTGTGTGTGATACAGACAGACCACCTCCGGACCGTTTTGTATGGCTCTTGGAGTGGGCAATTAGGATCAAATTCAGTTTACTGTTGCTAGTTTGTTTCTTCCAATGTATATCCTGCCTAAGGATAGCAATTGATTTTTAAATGAGAAAAGGAAGGAGACAATGCAAATAAGCTGTGTCCTCTCATGTCGGTTTTAATACCATAGACGTGATTTCATCAGTGGAGACAGAAAACAGCAAGATGCTTCCTGCAAATTGTTGTTTAATTTAATACTCTTCCCTCCACTTCTCCCCACCTCCCTCCAAGCCACATATCCTCCCTGGATTTGGAGGATGCTGCAAGAACAGACTGATTTCCTCTGATTGCAGGTATATTTAAAACGTGTAATTTTCCTTAATGGAAGGTAATGCTGACCACTTGATAGCGATGAAGCAGATAAAATTGGTTGCCTGATTACCTATCAAATGAGTTAATCACTAAATTAAATAGTCCTCCTTTGGTGAAACAAAATGAGTGATTTGAATTCTGTCAAGGGACTAGCAAAGAGAAATACTGAGGTATAAATCCTCTGTTGAGAAAATATTGAAAGATATGAAGTACAGTCATTTGCAATCCACAACTGCTCTCTCTTGACCTTGTTTTAAAGGGGCTGGGGGAAGCTCCCTCCTTGTGAGACACCTTGCAGGATGATAGATACTTTTCACCAAGGCTTATAGTGACAGGAAAAAAAAGGCAAAGCAATTATTTTGAGGATTACTTTTGAGATACAAATGTGTTTATGTTAAAATGTAAACATCCTAGCTATTCAAGTGTAGGAAAGCTGCACAAGTGACTTGCAACAATTTATTAATTGCTGATTGTGGTAGTATAATTTTGCACTTTATATTCCTATGAGGTGGCAGAATATTGAGCAATTTGACAGAAGAGTGAAAGCTTGTATTTTTGAGTGTATGATGCCTCTAAGGCTGCTTCAAACCTGTTACCTTGCAAGCTGAATGCATCCTCAAATGATGCCTAAAGAAATACAGAACATTTAATGAAAACTTAAGAAAAAGGGACTGGAATTTTATTTTCCTTTGTATTTTAGCCAGACTTCTCATTGCTACCTAAATACCATTCCGTTAATTCTGGTGTCCTGCAATATAATGTGGTAGTGTATGCTTTCCTGTAGAGGGATTTTAATTTATATTGAAAATAGAAAAAGCATATTCATGTTGTAAATACAGCCAATGGAGAAATAGAATTAAAAGTCCAACGTTACAGGTTTGTTACTTTAAAGTAGATGTTGCTGCAGACTCTGTTATGTTAGTAGGTTTCTAGCACTTGATTGAAGGAAATAGCTGAGTCTTCCTGTTTATAGAGATAGCAGGCAAAATATTTCTACTAAATAAAACTTATTCTGAAAATGTAATTTTGTCAGTTGCTCAGTGTCCTATAAACTCCTGTGTTTATTACTAACTTACTGTAAATCACTGTTACAGCTTGTCTTCTGAAGCTTTGTTTTGATGAAAACTTTTTGAAAACAATGAAGTTCTTTTGGCTTGGGGATAGAAAAAGGAAGAATAGGGGGATCTGGGAGCTTTTATCCTAGGCTGAATATTTCAGTAGTCAGATCTGAGTTAGGGTATACATGATTTAAAAAAAACAAACAAAAACCAAAAAACCCACAAAAAAACAAACAAAAAACCCCAAAAACAAATAAAAAACTTTTTTTTTTTTTAACTAATTTAGAGCCATTTACTAGGGTTTGGACATCTTTTATATCTCAAGACTGTCGTGAGATCAAGCCCCAGTTAATTTAAAAATTAGGAATGCAAACAAAAAACACAGACTGTAAATACGATGATGCTTTATTATATCTGTAATTTAAAAGCTATGTAGCCATGTGCAGTTACAGTTCTGTGATCTTCCACTTGGCTTTGTGGAGTGCTTTAAACATTGTACAAGCTGATATGGTAAAAAGTGTTTAGAGTCCATTTCATAGGAAATGCCTAATTAAAATTGGATTCTTATGTTCAGGTTGTCCATAGATTAGAACTTCATGTTCAAAAAGAAACACACACAAAAAAACCCCAAGACTTAGATTAAAGTAGGTTATATATAAAGGTGATTATCAAGTCTCTCTCTAAAAATCCTGTGGTGGAATTGTGCTTGCATCAGTCTTGATTGCGTAAACTGGAAGCGTGCCTACTGATTGTCGTCTTGTTTCCCAGCTCTTACTGCCTGAAGAAGACTAGGTAGATCTGGAGTACGGAAGTTTCTTGTGTTGAAGTAAGGGCATGGCAATCTTGATCATGCACTGCTGTAACCATCCCCACCTCCTAGGGCTAGTGGTTTTGCAGTGTATGAAAATACCTCTTGCGTAATATGACCTCATCAAATTCTTGCCACTTCTGACCTTTAGTAGGTGTCCAAAGCTTTGGTAAGCTGGATTCTTAGAAAATACAACTGCATTTCTTAAAGCCACCAAGGACATTCACCATTTTTCTGATGTGGTGTTTTTTCCCCATAGCATGGTGTGTCCTTGTCTACACCACAGCTGTGTAATCTTTCAATTCAGAGAGACCTCTACTGCTTCACACCAAAGTTTGCCTTCTCTGTTTTTCCTAGTTAGCCTTTTTGTTCTTTGCTTTGACCTTTAGCTGTCACAACAGGATTGATGATCCAGAGGAAGAAATTATTTTTCCTGACCTATAGAATGATTTTCCTGGCAATATCAACACATATTTCTCTCGTCAAAAGTTGACCTTGGTCTTGACCTGTGAAAGAGTTACCATTTAAAATGGTGGGTTGCTGCTTGCCTCTCACTGTCCTCTCGTTTTTCTCCGGAGAGGCTAGCAAAGTTTGTCAGTTGTCAGTTTTTTGTAACATTACTATTCCTACAGAAAGAATAAATTGGAAATCAATACCTAATTTTGTGTCAGTAGTGTTATTCAGACTTTCAAGTAAGCACGACTTCTAGTCTGGCAGATTTTGTTTGTTGACTTAGTTGAAAGGTCTCTTTTGACCTGTGTGTGTGAACCAAGCTAGTTCCTTCTAATGACAATTTTTTATCAGACAATTCATGGAAATACTGTGGCTTGTTTTTCCCATTTTATATTCACCAAGTTTTAAGGTGAAGCTGAAATATAATACTGAGTACACTACTGAAAAACAAGAGAGGTAGACAGGAGTTTCCGTATTTGTCTTTTCTTTAAAAAAAAAGAAAAAGTATGTACATCTTTTATGTTCTTCCCAAAGCATAGGTCATAAGCCCTCCCTGAGGGTTTCACAACAGTTCAATCCTATATTTGTAAACAGACCATGATGATTATTATTGTGACCCATTTCACTGAGAGTACAAAATTTTCTGTCAACTACATTTAAAGAAATGACACAGATAGAAAACTTTCTCTACATACTCCTTTTAAACCGCTGTTTTGTAGTCTGTGCCATCAGAGGTGTAATTAATTTATGGACTGTACAGCTGTTATATATAATATGTCAAAACTGTGTGTCTGTACATGATCTTTTGATAAGGTCAGATTCTGAAGTGTTGTAATATTTTAAGGTCTGACACCTACATCACATTTGCATGTACTAGATAATATTTAAATCGCAGATACTGTGTTTGTGCAGTGTGGTCACAAATGGAGATGATCACCCCACCCCTCAGGTGGAAGATTTGGGTTCTGCTGGTGTCTGCAGAGGTCTGGAAGCCAAAAGGCGTTTCTAGCCATCTAGCGTCTGTGGTTTTTCTTCCTCATTTACGTGCCATACCAACACGCGTGGTTAAGTCTGAGCCACCCTCTGGGTTGCATTTCCTGTCCCTACCCACTGCCCAGAGTACCTTTCTGTGCACAACAAGGATTGTGTCGACCCAGTGCTCTGCTGAGCCCGTCACCAGCTGTGCGAGCCCTTGGTGCATCCACAAGTCTTGTGCTGGACGTTGTCAATAAGAATTAGCTTTATGTGAAGGACTGCCCTTTCTGGTGGTGGTGTTTTCATACAGGCATTTCTGCTTCCTCAGATTGGATAGCAGATGAGAAACTCTCTGGTCTCTTGTCATAAATAGTGAACTCTTTCAAATTCTGCTGTTTTGGGTTTTTTCGCACTTAATTTAGTTTCTTTTTTATTACTTTTAAAAGTAGAAAAATAGTAAATGTTGCAGCATATGTTAGTGGAAACAGCCAACATTTGGAGATGTTTTGATATACAAGAGTGACATTTGATCTTTTTTTGAAAGAATATGCAACTCTTAAGCAGTTTCTAGAAGTAGATACGCTATTTTGAAAGCGCTTTGTTAGAAAACACTTTTGCAGTTGGTCTCTCCCCTGCTATTTCCCCACTTCTGTAGAAAAAAGCAACATTTGTCTTTCTGTTGGCATGAGCTAAATGATTAGACAGCAGTCACTTAACCATAGCTAGTCCATAACTACAGCTTTGGTATGACTAAGACTACCAGTTATCTCCGCAAAAATACAAGCTGGACCTAACAAGGATGCTGCTGTTCAGACTCTTCCTCTTCTCAGAGGCAGGGTTGCACACTTTCGTGGGCCACCATGTAGGATACTTAGTCTGGACTGTGGTCTGCAACATATGCCCAAACTAAAATTTGCAGGAGAAGCCTTTTTGTGCCTGTGTTTTAGATTTAATACATTTTCATCTTGTTTGCGGGCTGTTTCTGTATTGCATTTGATGGGTAGGCAGGAAAGCAGCTGCAAGCAGTCTTCTGTGCAACTGCTCCAAGCAGGCAGCGGAAGGCATGCTACAGCTGTGGTTTGATGTTATGCTCAGTGAAATGCCAGCCCTTAAACAGTGCCACTCTTCCTACCCTCCACATCAGCCTGCTGCTGCCTCTGTCACGTTGGTGCAGGTGTGACAAACTAGAGTAAGCCACTGATGCAGTAGAAAAGCCACCTGACAAGAATAGACATTTGGATGGTTAGTCTTAAAATATGCATGTGGATGTAAAGAGCCTTTTACTGTTTGTGGGTTGGTTTATTTTTTCAAGTTAAGTGAAGTGGTTTTAGGGGGAAAAAAAAATTCCCACATTCAGATCTCTTTCCTGGGGTGGTTGTATGGACATGGTTACAGTTTAGTTCGGGAGGATAGCCTCAGGACAGCTTTTAAGGTCTGACTTACACCTATTGTTTCTCAAGTTTTCTGTATGCTAGCTTTGAAAAGATTGCTCATAGGATGAAGTAGCTCAGTTTAGAGTAGGAAGGGGTGGTAAGGGAATCGTCCCCGGCACAGCTGTGTGCTCTCTGTCATGTCCTGCCCTGGCACTGCTTGCTCAGGGACTTCACTCTCTTCTGTATCAGTTAATTTTGCTCATTTTTCTGGCAATGAATCGTGATTTACAAGTGTAGCTGTTTCACAATCACTTTAAGTCACTACAGGCAGAGCTGCTGTACATGGGCATGGTTCCTGCTCCTCTTTCAGAAGGTTGCTGCCACCTTCCGTGGTGCCGCAGCAGGGTTCATTATGCCACACGACTGGCCTGGTGCATTTTCCTGGTTTGGTGTTGATGGATTAGTTTTCCTGCTGTTCAGTGTCCCAGTGTGATTCCCTGTGCAGCCTTGCAAGCAGTTGTGCCGGTGGTAGGAGCAGGATGAGGATAGGATGGATGCAGAAGGGCAGAGATGCTTATTTTAGCAGTAGCGCTGCCATATGCCAGCTATAAGTGACCTTAATCGTAGCCAAAGGTCCTGCCTTCTGTCACTGCTGGTATTAATGCTTCAGAGAATGGGACTTTAATAGGTTTTATTACAGTGCCAGCACCTGGAGTGAAGAGGAGGAGCGAGCAGAGGCTGCCCCATCCAGCAGGCAATGGGAGCACTGGTCCTGCAAGGCTGTCCTTGTCCTTCATAGTTTACTAACTAACCTCTGTATGCCTCAAGTGCTGCTGGAGAAAGGCCTGATGTAGTGATCCTCCTTAACCAAAGTGTGTATTTTAAAACTGTGCTTAATTATTTTGGTCTCATTTGATAAGATGTTTTTGATCTGTTGTGCTAGTTAGGTGATTGCATATAAAACATGGTTTTAAAAACAGCCTGTTGATTTCAGAAAGCATATTATTTTTTTCCCCTAAGGAAAAAGGAATAAAAGGCTTCAAGTCTTTAGGAATTGGGTAGTTATTAAAAAAATCAATGTTATTCTCTCCTTTTTCATGGGTCAAAGGTAATACTGGAAGAGAGATGCACGCAGCTGCTGAAAGGTGATACTTTTTTTGGCCACGAGGTTAATTGCCAACTGAAACATTGCTGCAGTTTCTTTTCAGAAAGAAGAAAGCAAATTAGTTGAAGGATTGTTTGCCAGTGGAAACATGATTAGTTATTAGTTTTATACCTATGAATAAACAAAATTAACTACTGCTGTCCTTTTGCCACTCAACAGCAAGAGAGTCATTAAACTAGTCTCAGTACAGTTGTCACTTTATATATTGTTCAGGTACAGGCTTTCTGAAGGAAAGGGGGATGGAGAGAGTTTCCAGTAATCCTTTGAAGGGGAGATATGGTGTTTGCCTCATGCAGCAACTATTGGATCTACCGTTTCCTAAATTTGAAGGAGACGAAGAAAGTAATTTTTTGTGAAAACAGGCTTAGACTTTCTCCAAATTTGATGTAACTGCAGGTATTTTCTTGGTAGCAGGATCACTTCCCGAGGAAACTCAATAAATAATCTTCCTCTTTGATTTTTAATTACCAAAGGTGTCCTGGGGAGAAGGTGTCTGTTCTGCAGTCTGTGCAGCTGGGGGTGTGGTGGCATTGGCGGGGGCACCTCCAGTTCACTTGATAGGGTCTGGGTCACTGGAAGGCCAGTGTGGGGTGTGGGGCAAGGGACCTGTTTCTTCCTCCTTTTCACGTGAAAGTGATGACTCCAAAGAGTTTATGCCACCCTATGGCTCTCTGCAAAAGCTGGAGGAACCGTTTGCTCCAGCCTCTGAAGAAAAGGTGGGTTGGAGTGCTTTTTGGTGTATGAAAACCTAAAGTTTGTCTAAAATTACTCCTTTTGTAGGTTTATAACCTGATGCTGCCACAGCCTTTGAGACGTCCTCTGTTCTTGCCAGATGTGTAATGTTCCTAAATATCTCGATGTTGGGGTCAAACAAACAAAAAATGAATCTGTTCTTGTGCAGTGTGCACAGCTCTAGTCATGATTTTTACCTGCTTTATTACATTAGATTGAAGAAGGTTGTTTTTTCCATGGTGTAATATGGTACTTTGCACCACTGACATTCTGAGATGTTTTTATCTGGGCAAAGGTTACTTGCCTAAGATGTATGTGTTTTGGTTTGGTCTGTGCCTTATTTTAAGTGCTTGTTTCGTCATTTGTGCTTACCTAAAATACTTAAAAGCAGTACCTCCCACCATTCTCACTAAATAACACCAGAAGAGGAGCCTGAAATAGTGTTTAAGTCTGAAAAGGTCAGAGGTAGACAGCTGTTAAAGATAGCAAGATTTTTCAGAAGGGCCAGAGTTAGAGGAGTGAAAAATCCTAATGGAGAGTTAAGGCTTTCATGAGAGATTTAAATGCAAACCAAATAATTTTGATCCAAGTCCTCAAGTCAGTAGGGGACAGTCAGTGTATAGAAGGATTCTACCACTTTCAGGTTGAACTGTATACACTGGGCCATCTGAAATCTAATTTCAAAGGTTAGCGTTCAGAGGATCATTCTGAAGGTGCTCTAACATTTGTTTGGTTCCTTCTGCCTTACTCTGCATGCTCTTGATTCTGCAGGCATTAAGCTCTGTTTAAAATACTGCTCTAATACAACTTTTTTTTCTATGCTGAGGAGACTCCTAGATATCTGGAAATACGAGTATTTCATATCCTTTTAGCACAGTAGGAGATCCTAGCTTTTCCATTCAAAGTGCTGTACTTACTCTAAAAATGAGACATTCTAAAAAATTTTATTAGTTTGAACTACACTGGATGCATCTTGCCAGTTGTATGTAATCTGTCATCATTCAGAGCGCTCATGGCCAATTAAAATGGCAAATCAAGCCTCTTTTTGCTCTCTCTGCTGGTCTTTAGAGCACATACAATGTCTATTTGCCCTTATGGAGTATTTTTGACCACAACTTCTTTCAAGGCTTCATAGTTGTATTAGGAAGGAAGTTGAGTTTGAAGGGATACCAAAGTGTATATCTGCGTGTGTTAAATAATTCTGTGTGTCCAGTCTACCCAAGATAAGACTCAGTGTTTCATCTTGCAATTAAGATTGTTTAATCTGAAGACATAATGCAATATGGTGGTTGGGACAAGTTGGAAGCCTGAGTTCTTGGTCAATCCCAGTGCCGTGGCTGTATGTTGAAGCCCTTGGCTTTAGTTAGGACCCTTTCCTTAGTTGTGTGTCCTTGCCTTTTACCTTTTATCATCTTCCACCATTCAGTTTCTCAGTCTCTTCCTTTTATTAATCACAGTAGTTGGCTGGCTGGCTTCATACTGCAGAGCTGTGTTCAGCTGACTTTCTCTTTTTTTAAATCACTGCAGAGGTTGATTTCTCCAGTGTGTCAGGAGCTGCTGGAAAATGAACATACTGCTGAAATTATGTAGACTGATAATTCTGGGGAAAACATACAAAACACTTTCTGTGCTGTCTTAACTATATATGTTGTTATGAACCTTTTTATCAACCATTCGTTTATGAGGGTGGAAAGTGCTGCCCCTCCTTGTTTTTTTGAATGGAGGCTTAAACTTTCCCTCATGTATTTTTTTTTCTGTTGTCTGGAAATCAAAACCTTATTCCAGAGTTGTTTAATATGTTTGCAAAGCTTGAAAATAATAAACTATTTGAAGTATGATAGAGAGATGAGGCAAAATATATGCAGTACATATGCACAAATAGTTTTGTTTTGACATTTATCTTGCTGTAGTCATTCTGCCAATTGGCTTCAGGCACGGCTACCAAAAGAATGAACACATGTTGCATTCATTAGTTCTCATCTGGCTGTGCTTCATCTTGCAAGACAGACGAAATCATGATCGTACTAAATAGATCGTAATGCATTTGTAATATGAGTTCCCTTCTGCTGAATAGAATGATAGCTTTGCAAAGCTGCTGCTTTTAAGCTGCGATATTTTGCTTCGTTTTAATATAATGGATATGAGTATATTGCCAGTGATGTCATTGCATTTTCATCTTGGAAGATGTCATAAGAAAAATATTCAAATATAATACTAAACAACCACCCTCTTTCTCCGCCCCC
>NW_010159885.1:0-497 GCF_000695765.1 Mesitornis unicolor
GCGATTCTGTGTGATTCTGTGATTCTGTGAAGGCTTTTCACAGCACTGTATACGAGTAAATTTTCGTTGTTTTCCAGGTCTCGGAAACGGAGAGGCTTTCGTATGTGGGGAATAACTTCAGCAGTGAAGCTGCGAAATGTAACTCCCTGTGCAGGTATGGGTTGCTGGCAAAACAGGGGCAGGAACATTTGAGGTGGAAGCAGAGGAAATGCTCAGATGTAGGGTTCCTGGTGACCCTTCCTAAAGCTCCTAAAGGGGTTCCCGCTGAGGCCATGGTTTGGATCGGGAGGGCTTTGACAGGAGACTCCAGCGCCTGGAGCTGCGCTGTTTGTGCACGCTGCATCCTTTTGGGTGTGAAGTTACACACAAATAGGGCATATTTGAAAAGGTCTGTGAAGGAAAGGGTGAGAAGATGATTTGGTGTCGCTGAAACCTAGGAATAACAGCTTTGTTGTTAAAAAAATAATAAAAAAAATTTCTTCTTGACTTTAGAAAGA
>NW_010159885.1:513-1070 GCF_000695765.1 Mesitornis unicolor
GAATATGTATGATACAGGTATCAATGCAGTATTATTTCTAGGCAGATTTAGCGCTGTTATCTCTGAACACTTCACATTGCTGATTAAGCAATGGTTTTAGCAGCTTAAGTGGTTCTTGCCTGCACCTCTGGAGATCCCAAGCTGTGGAAACTAACAGGGCAAGCTGACTGCTGATACATGCTCAGCTTCAGGCATTGGCTTTGCATGAGGTGTGCACATACCTTGGGATTTCCAGGGATGCAGGCAAGAATCAATTACCTAATTTCTTCCTTTTCTTTCAAGTTTTCCCACCCCGTCCTTCTGTCCCTTTCCTCCCACATCTGCTTCAGCTGCCTGCATGAGCATTTCCCCAGTGAATCTGCTCCCGTAGCTCTTGGCAGCTGTCAGCCGAAAACCACCCACTCACAACTGCTAAGAGGGAGCAGAAACCACCCTGAGCAAACAGCCTGGTTTATTCTGAGTACAAAGGGAAGGAGTTATCAAACCTGGGTGCCCTGAGACAGCAGGAGCTGCCCAGAGGTCCCTTCTCACCAGTGCTGCAATTCCCACTGGCCACA
>NW_010159885.1:1101-1738 GCF_000695765.1 Mesitornis unicolor
AAGGTTTTTCCTGCCACTGCCACAAGCAGCCTGTTGTGCACGCGGGTTTTGTCCTCAGAAAGTGCGTCCTGGGTCTTAGGAAGATGTGTTACAGAGCAGGGCACGTTCAGGCACCAGTCAGCAGAGATCTCCTGGGTGAACTCCTCTGGCTGGACAAGAAACTGGTGCAGCTGATGCCCTGATCAAAGGTGACACAGAGCCTGCTTCTGGGGGGTTGTGACACATGGTGAGGAGCAGCACAAACCCTCTGAGTTTGCCTCTCTGAAGTGTGGGGGGAGGAGGAATTTACCTGAGAGAAATTACCTTACTTTGGACACAGCAAAGTCACATTTCTGAGGAGCTCTGAGGACTTAAAGTGACTTGTACAAAGCAAGGAACTGGCCACAGGGAACCCAAGTTTTAAAAACATGGGAAACTGCATAGAAGCACTGAGAAACCAAGGGTTCTGACACGTGAAAAAAGACAGAAGGGAAGCTAGCACTCTGACACCTAGACTCTGTGCATTTTGGAGCTGACTTCGTTGTCTTAGGACTTGTGCATTCACTTAGGGCAAAAGTCTGTATATACATATATATATATATATAGTCCCATGGAAAAGACAAGGGTTGATGGACACAAGTTGCTGCTGGAGAGATTC
>NW_010159886.1:0-2915 GCF_000695765.1 Mesitornis unicolor
CTGTGATTCTGTGATTCTGTGAAAGTTATTCGGTATCCTGATTTCTTTGGGTAAAAGAGAGTCATTGTCTTCAGAATAGCCATGTCCAGCTTATGCTATCCAAACAAGGTATATATTATTAAATATATAATGAGAGATAATATGTATGATTTAAATAATTTTATTAAAGAAGAAATTAGTTCCCACACAAAAACACTTTACCACCTCTCATAATTTATTGAGGCAATAATTTTTTCAATAAGGATCATGTTTAGGTTGCTTTTGTACAATAAAATTTCAGTTGTCAGTTTAAAAACAAAAATACTGATTTGTAACATTATATACATTTTTTTAAATGTGAGTGATTTAAAGGCCTAGGCATAAAATCTATCTTGCTACTGCTATAGCAGAGTTTTAGTGTTGAATGTCAGAAATAGCTATGTGCATAAGCTCATGAGTGGTTCTTATATCAGTTTATTATATTAGTTTGAATTAGGTACTGCTGTCAAGGAAACGTTTTTTTTTTTTTTTTTAACACTGCATGTTGATACGTTTTATATCAGTCTGCCATGATATCAGCATTATTCAAGAAGTACAAATTAATGTTTTAAATCATAATTAATCACGTTATATCATTGACTTGGCTGCTAATAAAATCTGACAAGGATTCAGGAACCAGACACGCTTTCCGTTTCTGGTTCTGAGATTAGTACACTAGTTCAGAGCAAATCCTGTACATTCTGCAGTTTGACATTTCACTTCATAATCATAGTGCCACTCTCAGCTTTATAGTTGTCATGGAGTGTTCTCTTTTATTCTCTCTTTATGTTTATTTCTTTTACCTTGATCTGTTCCTTATGTTTTATTTTTGCCTGTCTTACTGCCGTCATCTTCTGTCCCTGTTTGGTTCCTACATTACAAACTCAGCACTGCCTGAGAAGAGCAGCTATTAAAATTTCCCACTCTAAAATCTATTACTGTAATGGGGAAATTGCCAGTCTCCCAGTGAGCAGTAACTTGTGCACTTCTAGATTTCTAGTACTGTGACATCTTGAATTTAGAATTGCAATGGTTTTAGGAATGGAAAGAAATAGTAACAATGAGAATATTTTTACCTGTAAGAGCAAAAGAGAATAATGTTCCATTCCTTTTTTTTTGTACCTTCCCATTTTGATAAAGCAACTGAGATTGTAAGTTCACAATCTGAAATTTCATGTGATTGTGTTTTTATATTTTCACAGCCTATGCAAGTGCTGTTGTTATCTGTAAGTACTATATTCTGTGGTTCTGAATTTTAATGTGGATTCTCATTTTTTTTTTCTAAGTGATATTGTAGAAGTTCAGTTTATCAAAGTAATAAATGTACTACCACCTTGGCATACTTGGTGGATGTTTAGAAGTTTTTGTTTTATGCAGCTTTCATGAAATAAGGTGATTTTTTTCATATAGAAAGTCAATAATCTACAATAAATTTGCCTTTTCAGAAGATAATTTATATGAAATTTTGAGTAAATCAATACAGTTTGTCTTTTCTTACTTCTCATGAGAAAGCAGATTGTAATTATCCTTGATTTACTGAGGAGAAACTCTTGTCATTAGATACCTTTCTGTCTATATAAAAATCCCACAAAATCTGTAAGGAGAGATTACTTTAATTCTAGGTTTTTCAAGAAAGAAAAATTTGAACTAAGAAAGTAGTGTCATAAATCCGAGGTTTACAGAATAGATTCTCTGGGCTTGAATCAGCTGTTGAAACACAAGTGTTTAACACCATTTGAGACAGCTTAAGATATTTTATATCTGAATATAGGTCCTTGTATACTTTCATTGCTTTGTTTATAACTACAGGTCTGCACCCTCTGATTCTTGTGAAATTATGAATCTGCGTGCAGCTAGCCTCACTGAGCAAAGTGCTTCCGAGTTTGACTTCAGGATCTGACCCTTCTGTAATGCAGGCTGAAAAGATGTCATTGATGTATCTTGGGGAAGTCAGTTGCTGGATGGATTTGCATGATTCTGCCCATGTGCTCCCTGACTAGGCTGAGGTAGCTGCTCTACTCAGTGAATTGCTTGAAAATTCATACTTGGGGCTTTTTCTGTTGGTTGGTTGGTTGGTTGGTTTTTTTATGGTGCTGCTGGCACTGTAGCTTTAAAATGTGTATGGGCTCAGAGAATTGTATGTATCTTACATTGTATGATACATACAAATTGTATGTATCTCTGTTTGGAAGTAGATCTAATTCTCTTTGATTTGTTCACAAATCTCTGATTTCTTGGCATTAAAGAGGTTATTCTGTGTTTGGTATACCCTAGCCCGGTTTCCTTTTAAGAGGGCTGGTGCAATTACACAAAAATTGTAATTGTCAAATCCAGTCCATTTAATCTTTTTTTAATACATTTATTTAAGATTTTTTTTTGGTCTGGAGCTGTTCCACTTTCTCCTTTATATGCTGTGTTCCCAAATTGAAAATGCAATTTCTACAGTAATCTCTAGTTTTAGGAAACTGGAGGAGAGTTCTGTTACTGTTACTTGCACAAAGGATTCTTGACATTGTAGAAGTTGTTTTTGTGCTTTGGTCAAAGCAGGTAATGGCAAATTCTGGGTAAGCCAGTTAGTTTTTTGATTGAATCATACACAGGCTTGCAGGTTTGATATTTCCAGCTTGGGGTTAGGGACTCTGAGCACAGGTATGCACACAGAGCTTTTCTTCCCATAATGCAATAGCTGTTAAAAAAGGTATGTGGTTTACTTGCTGCTATTTAGAGTTTATAAATTGCTTTAAGAGCATTGTAATTGAATTCTTTCTTTTCAAAATAGTTTTCTTTTCAAAATCACTGATTTATTCATAATTGTTATCAAGCAGTTCTCTATCATCTGTTAAAAAAAATGGAATGCCATATGACAGTGTAAAAATGTTTCATACACATGTAAGTTG
>NW_010159887.1:0-4891 GCF_000695765.1 Mesitornis unicolor
TTCTGTGATTCTGTGATTCTGTGAAAACAAATTTCAGATGTCCTGTTCCTACTCCCAAGCCCACATAAAAATCAGTCTCTGGATTAAACTCCTTTCCAAAACCAAGTGCTAAACCCAAAGAAGCAAAAATTAAGAACTTCAAGAAATGCTTAATTTTTAATTGTGTACTGGAGACATCATAATATGAATCTAACTGTTCAGGATGAATATTTGACCTTTTTGAAGTCTGAAGTGTACAGGCTTATTTTACGGGATCAGTATCTCACACCCTAATGTTCAAGGATGACACATTTCCCATGAAGAAAAGCTGCTGCATAAAATTCAGTGATTGGTTCTTTGAATTTAACTGTGGTAAAAAAAAACCCCTTCAAACAGCTTGTGCAATAATCTGATCCCTCCCTTTATCTTTTAACCACGCCTACGTAGAACTTTTACAGAGGCATTTTGTTTGACTCTTAAAAAACCTTGAAGGGAATGTTATTTTTTTTTTCACTAGAGAAAAATAGCAAATACTTATAGTATTAGTTGTCCAGAAGCATGAATGTTTTGTGTAGATTGTTGTATGTGTGTAGTCTTGTTCAAGAAAAACAAAGGTTATTTCACTTTACCTCCACAGGTTAATACAAAGCACATCTGCCCCTGCCTAGAGTGTTTTTTGGTCTTCTGGTCCCACTGTCTGCTGCAAAAAGAGATCCTGCTCAGTATTTGGAAGGAAGTCTCTGTAGACCCTATTTTAAACTGTAGATACTTTAACTTCACTGCTTTGGGCTTTAAAATATTTTAATTTAAGTAAGGCAAGGCCCAAGTGTGATCAATGTAATCTCAGTTTGAGTGACTCACCTCAGTTTTGATTAACCAGTACCTAAACAGCTTGGTTTACCTGAAAAAATTTGCATGTGTGAAAATAATATACAGACTACAAGAGGTATTGGGTTCATGAACAACATAGTTGGAGCTGGTATCCCAAGTACTCATTACCACTAGGAGCTGTAGATGGAGGTGGGGAGATGTATGCAATACCTCTGTGGGCCAAGGCTAAGCAGTGCTGTACCAACTGGGAGACAGAACATATCTGGGAAGTAAATGGGAGCAAGTGAGCATTATGAAGGTCACTTCTGAAACAAATTTCTATGCTTGCTTTACATAGTCTGCTCTAACAAACTTAGCCTTAGGAAATTACCATTATCTGGCAGTATTTCTGGAAACAATCATACCTGGATTTTCATGTTAGAAGATAGGTACTAAGAAACAGAAGACACTTTAAAGGCATTGAGGTGAACTGGTGCAGTGAGATATCGTTGGAGATGTTTCCTTAATATTGCCACGTTGATGATTCAAAATTTGATTCCCACAGAATATAATTGCCTTCCTAAAATAGACAACTAGTGAGCAGGGCTTCCTGGAAAGAGACTGGCTGACTAACCATAATTTACTTAACATGATTTAGGTAAATCAATAAGGTCAGGTAGATTTTTGGTTTAAAAAATATTTCAGGTAAATGATCCTTGATTGTCTGGACAGCCTTTCCAATGATTTGAGATCTTTCTATTTTACGTTAGAAAATATGGACTGTCCTGTTGTATAGCCTTTAAGTTTTAGTAGATGTAAGACTCAGATAGCAATTTTTTCAGTCAAGCCACTTCATGCTGTTGAGCTGTTTGTTCCAGGATTACTCACACATCAGAAAGGTATTGTCCTGTTGTTGAAGTTTCCTCTCCATTGAAACCTAAGAAGTCCAAGATCATCTCTCTTACAAAAAATAATTCTGAGTAGGTAAAAAAATTCACAGGAACATCTTTCAGGACATTCTTATCAAAGAAGGTAGCCCTTATGTGAGATGGGAAACAGTAGCTCAGAAGAAAGGATGCAGAACAATTTGAAGAGGGGGATCTTAGTGTACTGCAGTGGCTAACTGTGCTAACTCGATGGCACAGACAGGACAATATTGTGGAGAAGCAAAGAGGTGATATTACCTCTATGTCTGGTAATGAGAAAATGGCTACTGAATTATACTTTTATATCCATACTTAAAGGATGAGGCAGAAAATTTGAAAATTTTAAGAATCACAAAATTAAAGCACTGAAAAATATGACAAAAAACGGGAGAAGACTGTAAATTTCTCCTGGAGGAAAAGATCTAGTATTGAAAGGGAAATTAGGACCTCCTGACTAACAGATGGGAATAGTAATACTTTGAGCTGAAGGAGGGCATATATTTTTCAGCACAGAGAGGGCATGTATTCCTATGCAATGACTGAACAGAGACTGTTCAATAACAGATCCGTCCTTACAGGCAGAGCTGAATAGTTTTATCAAAGACTTGCTATTTTCAAGTAGAGCATCACCAGATGATAACGCACCAGAGTCAGCTCCAGGGTCTCTGAGGCAGGGGCCATATCTGATGAAGGCAGTGATCAGTTCTAGACTTAGCACCTTTTTTGGAAGTATCCTTGACCCTACCGATTTTTTCCCACTACCTGAATGACTCCAGAGTTTCTTTCTTCCCATAGACTTGGCTTCCCAGCACATTGCTCCACTGTATAATACTCAGGCATGGTGTAGCTACTATGCACCCAAGGCCTGCTCACAAAAAGCCCTAGTAAACTAGTTTAAGGATGCCACAGCACATGGTCACAAAGAAATGAAGGCCATCATCTTTTCCTAAATTTGATATTACACATTAGTGTTACAGGAGCTTCCAGTTCAAGAGATAGCTGTTCGGATAGGCAATGCTCACAAAGTTCTGGTCAGATTGATAGCTTAGCTTAGAACTCTGGCATTTGGATTAAAGCAGTATAGAAATGAATCTTACATTTGACATTTAAAACACTTTCAAAGGGAACCTTTTCCACTGCTCGTAGTTTCTTAAATCATAGCAGAAAGAACTGCCATGGCAGAACAGTGTGAGAAATTACTCTTTAGCTGCTTTTCTGTTTTCCCACATTATGACTGAAGACATTAGCCCCTGAATCATTTTACATCCTGGCATTATGTGGAACAACACTGTGTGCAATAAACAGATGATGCAACAGAAAGAAAATTTGAAAATTAATTTCTTCTTTCTTTTGGACAACATCTAGAATATAAATGTGGCTGGAGCTGAAAGAAAAGAAAGCCCTGCTTTTTGAGGGCTACCAGGACTAAAAACGTTGGATTTATACAGTCTGACTCCCCTTTCCTGCACTACCTTGGCAAAGTCAATTGTTGTAACATTCTCAGAAATGGATGCTATTTCCTCAGGCTTTCATTCTACTTCTCATCTCCCAAGTATCTGACTGTTTTGCATGTACAACTAATAGCAAAAGTAAATGTCTTAATGGACATTATGGAATCTCTGGATCTTGACCCTTTAAAGGCTTCAGAGCTGTTTGATGTAACATATGTATGGCGTGATTTGTTAGCTTGTTCCAAGACTTCCTCACAAACCTTTGGGTTTTATAGAAAGCCTTTGCAAGAGGTTTGAAAGTCCAGTTTGTGGCAGCTAAGTCATCCAGATGAAGTCAGTGGGAGATACAGTAGTTTTGAAATACTAGATCTTTTTCCAAATTAATTTCTTCCCATGCACATTAATTAATACATTTAACAACTGAAGGACACAAAACAGAATTGTGGATCTCTCCATTATTCCTTAGCCCTCAAATGGCAGGATTAGTTATTCAGGAATGGAGTGAGGCAGAACAAGTAAGGAGACAACCACTGACAAGACCTTCATACTTGGAGGGACTGAAGTAATATGCTTTATATATATGTTTTATATATAAAGTGCTTTGTACATTTGCTAGTAACTTGCATTGATTTATAAGAAACATCCTCTCAAATCCAGATATTCAGGTTAAATTAGTAATTGCAATCTTACTCTGCTGTAGGGTTAAATAAATAATATATACTTCATGACTTAAAGAATCAAGCAAGCATTGAAGGACTACATCTGACTATAAATATGAAGAGACTAAAGCCTTGCTAATCTGTCACACTAGCTATTGTTGGAGATTCAGATACACTGCATACTTCTTCTTTATCTTCACTAGTCTCCTGTTTGAGGTAGGCTATCAATCTTCACAGTCATCAGAAATCACATTCTGGTGAATAACCAGACAAGTCTGGCAGAACACGAGAAGCCAAAGTGCTCTAACAGGGTTGGAAAAAACATTTGAGTCTGTTAGCACTCATCCCACCAGCCTTAGTTATTCTCTAATTTTTATCTTGGGACAATTTCGGTGATGCTATCTTACAGTTCTCACTGATTTTTTTCATGTCTGTGCATGTCTTGAACATGAAGTTTTCACTGACTAACATTTATTCTACTTACTTTTTCTTTTTTAAGAATATATGTAAGCATATCATCACTTAAATGTTCTACATAGCTCTTAATAGATGTTCCATTAAGTCAAAACTATACCAAGGTGAAAATATCCCTTGCTTTATATGTCAGATCTTAAAACAGCTTAGCTTTTGTCAAAATTCTGGACATGAGGTTTGGTCATAAACATTGAGAACAGTAACAAACTTCTGATGAACTAATTCTTCAGTTCCTCTGAACAGGTCTATCTGCCAGTGGCAGGACAGCAGACAATGGTGTCTGCTGCTCTTAACAGCAAAACCTACACAGGGACAAAAACCAGAAACAGAAGGAAAGTGTATGCATTTGTTCCAGCAGTTAAACCAAAATGAAGTGGAGTCAAAGTCTATACAAGTGAACTTAAAATTGCCCACCTGTCAATGAAATGCTGACAAGTAATTGTGCCAATCATTGTGCTTGCACTGACTGCCTTTTACACTAGCAAAAACCAGTGATACCTAGATTATCCAATAAAAGTAATAAAAGCAGATGAATAAACCATAATGCAGGTATGAAATACATCAAAGTAAGCTAAACTATCGGGGGTGGGGG
>NW_010159888.1:0-4381 GCF_000695765.1 Mesitornis unicolor
GGCTTTACTGAAGTCAAGGTAGACCACAATACACTTACCCATATGCAAAAAAACCCCAAAACAAAAACCATAGACTTTTCTTAACAGTCCACTGTTGACACGGCTACTGTTGGAGAGTAGTGCTTTATTCTGCAGGTGGCAATAAGGTGTGAAAGAGCAGGTTTCTGGGAGCAGTAGACAAAAGAACTGATGTTTCTAACAGATAAATTTCCCTTCTTGCCCTAACTTTTTCTCTGGTTCTGAATCTATGCTACTCTGCCTTAGACTGAAACTATGCAGGCTCCAAATACCTGCCCAGGGAAAGCTTAGTGTCATTCTGGCTTCACGTGCACATAGGCAGCTCCCCTCTCTTTGGACTGGTGTGGAGTTTAAATAAAAATTGAGCAGCCTTAGTTGATAAACAAGTTAGAATTGGTATCCTGATTGATTATACAATACTCCTGGATAAGAAGACAGGCAGGCAATACATAGCTCATTTTTTCTTTAAAAAGCTGGGCAAAATGAGTAGAGGAAAGGGAATTCAGAAGAAAATACTTGTGCACACTGAGATTTTTGAACGTAATTTTTAGTTTTTATCTTTAAAGCCTAGGGGAAGGCTGCCACATCTGAGAAGCAGTATTACAGTAAAGAAAAAGATGAAAGAATTAATTCAGTTGGAGGAGTCATTTATCTGACAAAACCCAAATGATCATTTTTAATACCTTGTTTTCTTCCTCATTAACGCATGACTGTTTCTTAGCCTTTACCCTGTAGCTAGGAAGAGAGACAAGAAGTTGCTTGTTTAGCTGTCAGAAATACCACTCCTTGGCTAGCTAAAGAAGGTTGGTCATGCATGGGAATCTGTCTCTCTCCATCCAGAGTGTGATCAAAGGCAAACTGGTCTACCCCCTTTGCATCCACAGTCCAGCACTGTTTGCACTCATCTTCCGCAAACACCATCACTCAGCAGCAGCTGCAAGAAAATCGTTAAAAGAGCTAAACTAAGAAGAATGACATAAAAAGCATGTTAGAGATTCCCCTTTTTGATAAAGATTAGGCTCCTTTTGGTTTCACTAATTGTTGGGCAGGACCAGCTGCCACTGTGGCTATGGAAATGATCCTGCTTTTTGCATTCTGGCTGTTTCATACTCCATCTCCATGGTCCCATAAAGGAAGCAGGGGAGTCAGACTTGAAGGCCATCCATACTGAACTCCAATACCCCAGTAGCAGCAATAGAGAGAGCAACTTTGATGCCCTGTGAAGTGTTCATTGTGCAGTTCAGTAGCAGTGTTGGGAGGACAAACACCTTTAGGTCTCCTATGGGCTGGCACTGGGCAAAGCCTGGCTTTCCTATATCCTTCAAGCCCTGTCACAACTGAGAAGTGGGAAGAAACACTGTTTCTCCATATTGTGGGCAGGCACATCTCTAACAAACAAAAGGACAAACATCTGAGAAAGGAGTGATGGCGCTACAAGTGGGGAGGTGGCAAGACAGAAGGCGTAGTATCTTATCTTAGTACAGTGCTCAGTGAGGCAGCCTTACTGTGGAATAAGACTACAAAAATGGGGCATCAAGCAGCCTCATCCAGCATTGAGGCTAGCCCTGGTTTGTGAAGTCCCCTACAGCGTTCTTTGATTTTCTGTAAATCCTCTGTATGAGGTCAGATAGAAAGCCCAGAAAGCCATTTGAGTACATGGTCCTCATGAGCTATGCAGATCACTGAAATAGGGCCCAGTTCGAAGGGATCTGCACACAGCAGGAGCTTGGGGAAGCCAGCTGTGTCCATGTCTAAGGACTTAGAGGACTCTCTCAAACAAGTGACCCTCAACTAATTTTGTGGTTCACCTGTTGAGTTCTGAGATGAAGAGCGACTTACTCATTGCCACTGACAAGCTCTCCTCCTCTCTCTAGTGTAGTCTGCCAAGGTGACTGTACCTACAGTACTGAACCAACACTGAGGAAAGAACCTGAACAGAGCAAGGTGGTGTAGAGAGAAAGCAAAGAGGGAGGAAAGAGGATCTGGAAAGAAATAGAGAAGAGGAAGAAACAAAAGAAGGTACTGGAAGGACATCTGAAATTGACGAGATTGTGGATCTTGAAGATTATAGAGACCTGAAAGAAGCAGGAAGAAGGAGAACAAAAATGATAATTATAAAAGTGAGAGAAAGGAGAATCTGAGGTACCTAAGGAAAGAAAATATAAGAATAGGAGAAATAAGGTGAAAGTAAGAGGGAAGCAAATGAAAATCACCTAGGAAATAGTGAGGAAAAATAGTCGGAGTGGAAAAGTATGGGAAGCTGCAAAAAAAAAACCACTGGTAAGAGAGAAAAGCCTGTACCTGGGTTGTGGTCATTTGGAGGTGCTTGAGTGAAGAAAGAGAAGGAAGAAGGTGGTACAGCACAGACTCAAGGCTGTGGCTCTGAACAGGATAGAATAAAACAACCTCAAGCAGATGGCAACAAAAAGGGAGAGAGCATCATACAGGAAGGTATGAGGAAAAGGTACAACAGAGGAAGAGACAGCAAAGGAGAGCATGAACGATGAAATGAAAATGAGTGACAAGAAAAATAGGCAATAGAAATACAAGTAATGAAGTAAATGCTGGTCAGTTTTTGTTTATCTTGTCTCCATTATCATTGTAGTCTGTGCTTACGGTGATCTCTCAGAAACAGGATTTACTTCTTTTTCATCATTGTCTTTTTCAATACTGTCAAACTTCTGTTTCTCTCAGGTTTCTTTTGATTAAAACCTACTGTGCCTCTGGTTGCTTCAGGCTGTATCTCTAAATTGTTTCCTTCTATTAAAAAGTCTAGGTTTTTCAAATCATCAGAGAATATGTCCAATTAATTAAAAAACAAATACATTTTCAAGAAGAGTGCAGTCATTAGTGCTTATTATTTAATTGCACTACTTAAGGTGGAGGAAATGCTGAATGTATTATCTTCACTCACAGGTGGCAATAAAATCTGCATGTGGCTTAGAGAAACAATATGAATATTAGGTGTTCTAAATTGTTCTAGGATTGAATCTGACACTTGAAAACAAAAAAGACTGTGATTGGGATCTAATATACATGTATAAATACACAACTTGTAATGTACTTTTTCTTTGTACTAATAAAAACCTAGGTGGCACTGGAGTTGCTTTTTGGGTTCTGCCAAGCTTATTCGGGAAAAGACTAATCTGATTGAATTTGACATTTTTACAAAAAAGGAATTAAATTTATGACAAATAGGAAAAGTGAAGCTTAGTGGGGCTCCGGACAACAATTAGCCAAGTGCTTAAATTCAAGATGTCACAATTAATCTTGCTGAAAAGGGCCTTACACTAAGAAGAAAGTTGCAAGTCTGCATTAGAGTCCAAAGTGAAGCTATCAATTGTGCCAATACGCCTGGTAGTAGAACTGCACATACTTAGGAGACATCACAGCTGAAAAGCCTATGGCGTTGGATCCGCTGTGGTATACAATAAGGTGAATCTGCAGGAGCAGGAGCCCAAATAACCCTGTCATTGATGATTTCAAGAAAGTGATTAAAATGTTTTAGTTCCTAAATGTCTGATGAAGTCTAAGCTCGTATTGTTTCTGGATTAAACACACGGTGTCCACAGGCTTTATCTCATGTGGGCTTTCCAGGTGGAGACTGGTGCTGGTCCAAGTATCTCTGCCCTATCTTTCTATTCCCCAGAGTAGAAATGTCCTAAAACTGCATGACTGCTTTAGAGAAGTGTACTCCATGAGTTCTTAATGGCTAGTAAAGAGAAATCATAATTATACATAATCTTCTGCATGTCAATGTTAAAAGCCCCTTTTTAAATCCCATGGTGAATGAGATAACGATTGTCCCAGATGGGTGAAGCTTTGACAAATGGCATGGAACAGAATTAGAATACAAAAATACTTTCATCATCTCTATTTCAAATATGATTATTCTATATCTTCTTTCCATCCTTGGAAACTAGCGTGTCAGCTTGTTTAATAACAAATCAGACCAAATTCTGCTGAGAATTAGTAACTGTCTGCCTTTTGACAGCTTGCCTTCTGAGTCTGTTTGACACTCTCACACTGCAAATATATTTTCAGGCTCACTATTGATGGCAAGTTGATGGAATTATAAATCAAGTCTGTGCTCGTGGGCTGTAAGTAATCTAATAAAAGAGACGAAATGTTCAGTAAAGGTGAATTTTGATGAGTGCAGCTATTGATCTGGGAATTTACTCTGGTGGTATTTGCGATTACTTTGAAATATTTTCTGCATCTCAGCGGCTTGTTATTGTGGCTCTTCCTTGGTTCGATGTGCCTTTCGATTTCCACATCCAGACATTTCCCCAGCAGCATGAGGAAGGGACTTCTAGTTCTTCTTGCTATCTTGTTTATCTGGACTTTAGCAAAGCGTTCGACA
>NW_010159889.1:0-3755 GCF_000695765.1 Mesitornis unicolor
TCTTACGGACTGTGGGGTCTGCTTTGTATCCACACGTCACTGACAGCAATGGAAAATCTATAATATCCCTCAGTAACATATTCCAATGTTTCACTGTTTTTACTAGAGTAAAGGTTTTTAGCTGATTTCTACCTTGACCTTTGATCCCTCTTGCAATCTGAGCTCATCAGTACTCTTCTCTCCACAGAAGGGAGAATAAGTCATTCTTTTCCTTTTAGCACACACTCTTCTCATTATATAAATAATTGATTCTCAGTGCTTTCTCAAATTTTTCTTTCAGATAAACATTTTCAAGGCTTTTAAATTTTTTTCTCACAAGTCACATTTGCTAGAGCACTGTTCTTTTCTGGAATCATCTCAATTTATTTAGGATTCTCCTTAAGTACCTAGAACCAGATGTTTCTCTGGTAAGGGCTCAGATGTACTACTCAAAAAGCGATACTGTGACCCATTCATGTTTCTCATGGTATGAGTTAATACACAGCATTTCCTTAAGGGCGCCTACTCTGCATTTCTGGAGTTCTGATGTCAATGTGTTAGTTTGTCCTCTTGAATTTCATCTTATTTTTAACCTAGACCATCTTTAGAATCTTTTTCTTCTAGAGTTAGTCATCTCCAAATGTAAATATGAAATTTTTTTTTCATTTTCATGAAAATTTGAACAACTTTAGACCTTATGGAATAATGTTAGATATACATCTCCATTGCAACAGTGAATTTGTGGTAGTAGATTCTCTACATGTTGCTACTCTCTACTGCTCTAAAAGCTGCTACTAATATTTTCTATCAAGATCATGTTTTTCTAGCTTCCCTTTTAGGCTACCATATTAACCAGTGTCAAAAGCTGGTTTGTTTTGCCTTATTTTGTTCTCAATAAATCCAGGTGAGTCACTATTGCTTTCCTTGTTATTTTTCAAATGCTCAGAATTCTGGAACTTGAGTAGCTTGCTGGTCCATACTTCCTGAATCCCTCCTCTCCCTGTTTCTATGTAAAAATTAATACTAAGCATTAAGCTTGCTATTTTCTAGCACTCCTATTCCACAGCTATCCTATATAATTTCTCAAAGGCAACTTCCAACTATCCTGAAATTGCTTTAACCAGGTCACTAAACATACTACTTTAATCAGACCAGACAATTTGAAAACAACTAATTTATCTAAGTGTTCTCTAATCTGTTCTTTATGCAGTTCAGACTGAACCTTTTGTGGTTGGTATTAACTGTGTTAACCATCTGCTCATGACTAACGTTTTTGTAAAGACAAAGTGTAACAAAGTCTGTATAACATTTGCTGGTTTTCAGTTTGAGAAGGGAAGGGCTTTCCTTTTCCTTTCAGCTTCCCTTTGCTAATAAAAGACTTGCAGCATTTGCAATTAGCTTCTTTTAAAATGCTTTCTTTTTATCCTTGGTATTTCCTGCTACTTAACCTCATTTTATGCCTTAATTTTTTACTTTGTTGCTACATATTTACATTATACTTCTCTTCTACCAGACTGTCAACTAGAAAACCAAGTTTACACTGTGTGTTCAGTCCTTTCTTGAAGTCAGTAAAGCTGCCATGATTTGGCCTTATTTACCTGTGTGTCCTGTGGCAGCTTCTGTAGCGTCTTTTTCATCAGGCTTCCTTCCTGTGTGTACCTTAAATAACAATTCTGAGAGTTCACTGAAATGTGCTTTTTGGAAGTTCATGATCTTTATTTTGCTTTCTCCCTTCTTCCCTTCCCAAGGATCATAAAATCTTATTTCAGTTTCACTCACTTTGAATTCACAGCCTCAGGCAGTTCTAGATTTGATTGCCTTCTCTCCCTACTTGCTGCCTCCAGCTTCTTTAGCAAAAACAAGCTTTCACATGTCAATTCCTGTATTTTCATGGACAGGCTGGGTCTTTACTTGGATTTGTTCAGATCTTCCACTGAACACTAAGTTTTTCACTTGGTATTTTCTACATTTTGGGTTAGGTTTTTTATCTGATGAAAGAATTCTGTGTAAACAGACAAAAATACTCACTTAGACTTCTAACATTTAAGTCTGTGCCTTTTATCATTCACTCTGAACAAATCTAACTGCATATGTACTGTAAAACCTCAGGGCAAGCATATTGTGCTCTTCATGTCAAGATCACAGGGGTTTTTTGTGAACAAGCTATGCACCTGTATATTAGGATCCTAGTAATAAGTAATTCCACAAAACCTGTTATACTAGTTAAATGGTGTTCCTATTGTGCATTAAGATTTACAACTTCTCCTGTTTATAGCCCACATTGTTTCATTTATGTGCTGACATGCAAGATGTTATTCTTATTAGCTTACATGAATGAACTAACTCAATTTTGTTGTCTTGTCTAGAAGATTGTTTATGATCATCCATGGTTTCTCCTGGCATTCTGCTTCTTGATCTTCACTGAGGTAGTCAGTCAAAGTGCAGAGGTGCTTCCTCCCTCTTTTTAGGTAAATTCATACTTGTCCAGTAGCCCATGAAAGACAATTGCATCACATTTTACATGTATCTTTGGAAAATGCCAGTCTAGTCAATGCTACTCAAACATCTGAGTTCAAACTACATAGGGTTTGAGGGGTGTATTTTTGTTTCATTTTTTAAACAAAGCTGGGGAACTGAAAAGAATACCTATGTTCACCTTTCAAGTGAACATTGAACATAAGGGAATATTGAACCTTATTTCTCTATTCAGCTATGAATTTAACTAAACCCCAAATATACCAATGCTTCCTGTAACAACTGAAAATAACAGTGTATCCCTCTTTTGCCTATCTAGTCTGAAGAAAACTAAGCTTCTAGATCACTACCTATGACTCTTGAATGTAGCCTGTTTTTCTGAATTCCTCTTTTAACCTGACTTACACGATATGTTAGGCCAAATAGCACCTGGACAATACAGGCTCAGTGGCTGACAAATTCTAAAATGAAAAAGTTTGCTTTTTTTCAGTAAAGTTTTAGACACAGTTCATTTTCAAGACCAAGCAGTAATAGATGTTACAGATGATACAAAGTCTTTGTCCAAGAAAGCACAGGAATAGCTCATATGTGTACCACCAAAATGAGATGGTTGGGGTTTATGAGTGTTTCAGAAGTCTGATGAGCTGATTTATGTATTGCTCTTTGTGCTTTATTCCTTCTCATCAGCCTTAGAAGGCCTGTGAAAGAAAAGAAAAAAAACTGTTGCTTTTTAAAAACACTGAATATCTTATTCTATTCTTATGTATTAGTTGCATTGCTAACTGGTTACTGTATTGAAAGAATCAGGATGGTGTCCAGCTTACAGGAGTAGCAATGGCCAGCTGGCACAAAAAAATCCATGGTCAAGCCAACAAAGTGTAAGCAGGGGTAGTAGGTGTCTCTTATAATGACTTGGTGGCAATTACTATCAGGTCTAATTTCCTGTGCTGACATGTGAGGTTTACCTGGACCTTACACATCAACATACGGAACAAAATTAGTCTTATCTACTTTCAACAAACAGAACATGAGGCTTCACTGATGCATCAGTGTCAAATTCCATGTGCAGTAATTATCAGATTAATTAACAGATGTAATGGACAGTGGTATGTCCATATGTTTTTGGGGAAAGACAAGGGTAGGGGTTGGAGTCTTTCAGACACTGAAACAGAGCAAGAGACTGTGCTTATTCTCTAAGGAACTTCAATGTTCCCTGAACGGAAGAGCTGCAACATTTTGGAAATGTAACTCAAAATTTTCAAATGGTCTGTAAACAGAATCACAGAATCACAGAATCTCAG
>NW_010159890.1:0-15598 GCF_000695765.1 Mesitornis unicolor
AGTAAAACTATATTATTTATTCCAACATGTAATTTATTTCAAACTTGTTAAAAACTGGTGCAATAATAAACGTATACAAGCTTTATAAAAGAAAAGGACTGCACAACTACATTTTAAACTCACTTAAGTGAAGTCAAGCACAAGCCTATCAAATGCTGACTCTGCTACTGAACTAAATCACCCCACTAAGATATTCACCACATTTTCAGCTCTGGATTCAGTCCTATAATCACTGATCACATTATGTAAATATAGATGGTAACGTAACATTTTCAAAGGGTCCCGAGTGTCAACAGGATTTGACACACAAGTCATTTAAACGCTTTGAAATAATTTATTATATTTGGACTTTAAGTGAAGGACACTCAGTTACAAGAACTATGTTTACCTTGTTATCCAGGAAAGATAAAGAGTTCTTTTCAATTTTAACCCAATCATGTTGCTTTCAGGGCTTCTCTAACTAGGGTGTTCCAGTAAATAAATCAATTTTTTTCACAAGGAAAAAAATAAATTAGACCCTATGTTACATGATCAGAATTCAGGTGGGTTTAATTCAATCTTAAGCTTTTCAGTATTTGAAAGTGTACAAAAACCCAAAACAGTCTCAGTGAGAGAAACCCAGGAGAGATTGTAATGCTCCCTAGGCTGAAAACATCTATTGATTCATGATCTCTACCAAGGTAACATAATCTTTTTCATTTTCATGCTCCAAGGTGTAGAAACAAGTTCTAGCTATTTTTCTCACAAATGTCTTTCATTTCATGCCTCACTCATGCCAGTATCATCCTCACTCCTCTCAAATAACATATGAAAGGTAAAATAAAGTTTGAGTCCTTTCTTACTGTTTGTACCCCAAAGCTGGAGTTTGACAGTACCCATCCACTGCAACAAAAATCTGTTCTGCGCTTCCTCTGGAATTTAGTTCAAAAGAGTACTCATGGGTTGCAGTATACAAGCAATCCTGTCCTCTGCTTTCACCCAGGCACCATTCAAATTTTGCTGCTGTACGTACCAAGTGACACAGCCAGCAGAGAGCACTCAGCGTTTCCCATGCATCTCCCTTTATGTTTGCAGTCATATAACAAATAACTTGGTTTTCCATCTCCTATGCATTTTCCCTAACTTTATATCTGCACTTTTGTAGCTGAACTAATTTGTATCTCTATTAACCTCAGGTATTTCCTGGTCTATGTTGCATCACACTTCTGCTCTTTTACCAAATTACTTTGGGAAGCAATTCCACTTTAGGATTTTGAACTATCCTAGTGCAGAACACACTGATTTATTAACAGCTGACAATTTTGCATAATGTCAACTTGATAAATTATTTTTCCAGTTTAGGAGGTTCCTTGTGTCACTAAAGTACAAATAAATACTTTCATATGACTGCTGCTCCAAATTTAGGTTTAGTAAGATTGACGTTTAGTGAAAAATTTACTTGCGTTTCAGTCTCTCTGTGGCAGCTCTGCAAAGCAGAGTGTACATGGCTAGCACTTACAAATAAGAACAAATCATGTAAAGCTCAAAGAAAGAAGTAGGAAGAGGATAGGTTTGTTGTTTTTTTTAAAAAGCATTTCCTATCAATTTTACAAATCTTAGCAGTGCAGCTGAAGAAGTGTTATACAATAATCTGCCAAAACACAAATAAAACCTGCTCATGTCATCTCATCTCCTCTCAGCATCTAACTAATAAGAAATGCAACTAAGTGAACAGTATGCATGCTAAATCATGGGGGGGGGGTTAGTTAAGTGTTTAGTTTAATAATCAAATGTGCTATCAACAGCAATAAGTCTTGTTTGGAAACAAGTCTGACATAACCAATCTGTTCAGTTAATCAGTGACCACCAAATCTAAGCTCCCAAATTTAACTAGCTTGATCTACATCAGTCCACTTTTGCATTTTAAACATGCAATTTCTGTTAATTCATGCAATTAATTCAAGACAGGTACTAGCTTACTCTTCTAAACTACATAACATCCATTAGCAGCCTGTTTTAAGTAAATAAATTATCAAGATCTCCCAAACATCTTAAACATTACCCTCTGGTATGCTACCAACTCCCTCAATATCTAAAGTGAAACTGTAGAAAGTGCTGGTATTTACCATTCTATAATATGTTCATTGCTTTGTTATAATACAATTGCACAAAAGCAGTGAGTGTTTTTTCTGAAGAGTTTTAGGCAGTATGTGAAGTTTCAGTGTCCACATAATTAACAAGATAGATCAAATTTTGTGCCTAGCCACTTGACATTTTCCTTATAAATTTATAACTAAAGCCTTTATGCAAGTACAGCAGATCTAAAATTTAATGGCTGGAGGACAGAGAGAACAAGGTCACCCAAAACTGTTAAGTTTTATTCTCTGACAAACATAAAAACACCTAGTTTTTCTTTTCTACTTGTGAGGACTTAGAAGAAGTAGTAACAAGGAAACTAAAAGAATAATCAAAATGTGAATGTGCTTTTCCTTTTCCCCACACTTCCACTTCCCTCAAAGTTTTGTCACAGTCTAAATTAATCCCCAAGTGTAGACATTTGCAATAGCCTTTCTCATGCAGTTCAATGTTACGAGCTCTTAATCCACTGCTGTTCAGGTGAAAGACCCCTAAGACAGCAACTGCCACAGATGGCAGTGTGGACCAGCTGCACTTGTAGCTCACTTTTCTCCACTAAGTGAGTGGTGGTCACCTGTGGTCACCAAGCCATGAGAAACGAGCTGCTGTGTGTGCTGTTCAGGGCAGAAAACAGCACTTTCCAGAAAAGGTGCCAGATGTAAGGTTGAGATGAGACCCTCTTACTACCTGCATTGTGCCTTTCTCCTATTTCACACAGCACACTCCCCAGGTCTCAGGCAATTGCATTTCAATTACCAGCGTAGAAAGAATTCAGCGTGCATGTTTTGCTTTAAAGTTCAAGGGTTTTAAATATCTAGTGGAAAAAAACCCCAATCCTTCATCCCACAACCCTCAGCCCGTCACAGGAGAAGGAAACCTTTACACAGACTGGTATTTCGGCTTTTCCATCTTTGCTGATCCAAATTAATGCAAACACAAACTGTAATCTTCACAGTTGTTATTTTCACAAGGTAGCTTTTACTATTTTGTAAGTGTTTAAAGTAGACAGCCTAGATTTATTTACACCAACAAAGGCAAGGGTATCACAGCACTTGCAGAAACCATTATGTTATCCTCATAATTTTCCTATTTTGAAATAACATGGAGAAAATGTGGGAACAAGCCTCAACTTCTTATTTTCGTCTACTACTCAAGACTGAAGGGATAAATCACAATCAGTACATTTATTTCATCTAATTCAGGCAGTGAGAAATCAAGGCCAAGTTAAATATTTGATTTGCATGCATGCAGAGCAAACAGCAAAGGCTCTTTCGTTAGTTCAGCTTTTTATATATTTCTGAAGGTAATCTTAGGCAAAGGCACAATCACCAAGCACAGAGTGATCATTAACAGTAGGTAAAAAAATGAGCCCCATAACATTACCTCATCCTGAACTCTCATCCAAGCTATGTGTAACCCTCTCAGTACACAAGGAGAACAAGCAAGTTTTAAATACCTAACCACTGTGACAGGCTGCAGCTGCAAACTGCAACTTCACGGCTTAATTAACTATGTGAAATTAATGTTGAATCCTAAATATAAGCAGGAGTTAAAAGGACTTTTAAAAATTAAGAAAGTAAGTAGCAGTTATCAGTCCATACCTCTTCAGTCATCTCTAGTCTCCAAGAAAAATAAAGGAAAGAAATGTTAAGGTTTCCATGATTCCGCTTGACTCTAAGCTTTTAATTGCACAGCTATGGACCTTCAGCTACAGCCTCCACCTGGCAAGAGCAGACCACACAATCTTCTTTTCTGCTCCACTTTCAGCAAAGCACCAGAGCAGTCTGCAAAATTAAATGGCAAGTACAAAGAAAAAAAAAGGTATTTCCAAGTATGAAATTAATGAATAGCAGATATATAAACCATGAACTTCACGCACATTGTTTTATTTTCCCTTTACTTCCCCATACTTTTACTTAACGCCCCATACCCTGCCAACAGTAGAATGGCAAATAAAAATGTTGGATCTTTAGCTACCTAAGCATCATTTTTCTCAAGTACATTTATGTAGATGTTTTCCTTGTTTTACGGGAAGGTAAAATGCTCTCCACACCCTTTCAAAGAATATGTTTACATTCAGCTAATTCAACCAGAATCAAAGCAAATTAAACACATCTATACCTGTCTTTAGATAGTACAAATTGAACTAGCAGCTTCTAACTTTTCTGGTAAGGATAATACCATGTTCAGTGTTTTGCTATATCATCACGCTATGTGATTTTAGCAGAAATAGTAGTTTTTGAACAATATCCCAAATAAACAGCTGACAACAAACATACAGAAAAACTAACTCAGCCCATCTGTCCAGCTAGCTCATAGAAGATACGTATCTTTCATGTCTTAGTAGTAGCTTTGTTGCAGCCATGATGACCCAAGGATACAGGCAAAACTGATTTTGGAAACAGAGGTAATATCTAGGTACATACTTAGAAAAATTAGACCAGCTTCCCCATATACTGAAGAAAAGCCAGTGTCTCCAGCAAGCTGGCCTACTTTTTCCAAACTAGGTACTCAGTTGTGCTACTAGAAATGTAACATCTGTCTTCAGAATTTGTCCTGCATAGATGTTGAGGGACAAGAAAGCCAAGCAGAAGAAAAGAAAGTACTGTTAATTAGCTACCTAATAATAAATCCCAAGATGAGGATCACACACACCATTTCCCTCACCCACTTCTCCTACGGCCTTCACAGACACCCAAAGAATATAAGTCTTTGGAGCTCCCATTTGTGACACAAATCTTACTACATAACCTTAACAAGAGTACAAATCCATTTGGACCATAAATTGACTAAAGTATTTATTGGCTGAGTGGCCCTAAGTAGTCCTAAAAATAATTAAAAAGAAATCAAGATCATATCTAATTTTATGACACTCATAACAGGGAAAATACTATTAGAACAGTTAGTCAAAGTCATGTTCAAACAGAAACCATTTCTTCTTTAGCTGTTTTCATCCTGAAAACTGATAAACACACATAAGCATTCTTCTGTGCTACAGTAAATCATTAGCTACACAATTCATCTATCTGAGTGCTTTGAAAAAAGCCATTTCAGTTTTCATAATTCTTTATCAGAAGTTGCTAAGAAATTAAAGTTCTGTGTGTGTGTGTGTATAAATTTTAAAAAACCACACACTTCCAACACTTCCAACCACAATACACTACTTAAAAGCACTTCTGTACTAAGGTCTGCGACAAACATCTTGCTAACAGAAGTTATAAACCCACTACCGAAATAATAAGGACAGAAAGAATGCTAGTGAGAAAGCAGCAACATCACTTTCCATCTCAATGGCATCTAGCAATGTCCTGGGAATCACATCTGAAGACACACACACACACAAAAGAAAAAAAGAAAGAAACCGAAATTATAGCAACCTCTAAAAGCTGTGCGTTTAACTTTCTCAAAGGCCTGGTCTAGTTCTGTTTAGTTTGGTTATCCAAACAGAGCAGTTTCAACAGCAACCAGTAATTTCAGTTATCTGAATTTCAGATGCACTCAGAAGACGTGTCAGCTCAGGCAACTAAATTCTCACTTGTAATGCTGGAGTTCCAATTATGCCAATAAGTGACGAAACTTCCAGTATTTCAGTTTATTTTGGAAGACTGACAGAACATAACACACCAGTTTAGTTTACTATGTAATGATACACATGACTGTGTTTTTGGTTTACCTTTTGAATCTGTCTCTACAAGCCACTTGAGCAGGACAAGAAATGTGAATTATTCACCAGAAAGATTTCTGGTCTTTCCTGAATTAGTCGGATGAGAAATTTAATAGTCAAAGGAGAAACCACATCACAGAATAATGGATAATAATGGGGTCATATTTTCACCAAGAGAGTGCTGCAACACCACCTGAGACTTAAAGATGTGTAATGCAGGCAGTTCTTGCTCTTCTAATTGCACAGCAACTCTTCTGATTGAAAGAGACTTCCTCCACCTAACACAAACACGTCCTTCTTCATGGACATCCTTAGAAACAACATGTCAATAGGTCAATATTGTCCTAGAGCAAGTTTTGATTTAAAACAAACACCTCTCTCTAAAGGACAGAGCTGGAGAAGCTGGAAATACTCCTTGCTACGAAGTCTTTCATTCAGGTTCTGAAAGCACTGCGAAATTAAACGAAACGGATGAGTCACTAATGAAGGAAAACATGCAAAGGGAAAAGCATGGACCGAGTGTCACACAGTGCATCAGCGGCAGAAGTAGTAATAAATCGTTTCCAAACTTAACTGCCAAGAAGGAGACTTTTTTTTAAAGGAACATACTACTATCCTTATATTTACGGGTTTATAGTCTCTACACTCTTGTAATAAATGCAAGATGTATAAAAAAATAAAATCAGCATTAGAGGAACAATGTCTACATATCTGGAATTCCAGCACCCAAGGAGAAAGTTAAAACAGGAACATGCCCAGTGTCCAAAATACAACAATTGCTAACAAACTACTCACAAACTACAGACAAAAGAAAACAAAAATATATAGTGACATTCAGCACTTCTACTTCTATCACCTAACTAATTCTGGAAAAGAAATATACTCTAAAATAAACACATTAGAATTATCACAAATGCTCCATGTATTTGACAACACCAGGAGCTACAAGTAGCAGAGTTAAGCCACTTGCTCAGACCAAACGAGGAGACAATTTGCTCCATTTTAAGTTATTTATTATTTCCAAGGCAAGTTTACTTTCAATTACTTTCCAATGAAGTATTAATCACAAAGCATCACTGTCAAGGAAAGGTATTTGAAATATTCAAATACTATTGGTAATTGCTTTCTTCTGAAAGCTCAAAAATGAGTTAATACCTAGAGAAATTACTGAGTATATATGAATTAATCCTAAAAACTCTTTATCAGTTATAGCGCAGCTGACTGTCCATCCACACATCTGTGTAAAAATAAACTCTCAAGATTTCAGTTGCCTCAGAGAATTTTAAATCTTCTAAAATTTTGAGCATTTTTCAAAATCAAATTGAGACACTTTCCATACTGATATTTTTTCCTAT
Organism: Mesitornis unicolor; assembly: GCF_000695765.1. NCBI lineage: Eukaryota > Metazoa > Chordata > Aves > Mesitornithiformes > Mesitornithidae > Mesitornis > Mesitornis unicolor. The sequence goes on from NW_010159890.1 coordinate 7,135, forward strand.
TAAAAACTGAATAATTACAGTAACATGCTTGCAAAACAAAATTGGCAAGAATCTTCATTATGGAAACATACAGTGTTAAAACTGTCTTCACTCACCCCCTACTTCACTGTACAGAATTACACAGTCAAAAGTGCATTCTAAAATTAGAAATTAGATTTTAATTTTATTAACATGTTAACAATTCACTTGAAACCTATCTGCATGAATGAGCAAACATTTGTTAACACACAGACAATTTTAGAAACCACTATTGCCCATTAGTTCCCTGAAGAAGATTACTAAAAAAAGTAACACTAGGACATTAAACGATGAACAAGCTTTACTGCATCCAACATAAATGCCTCTTCTTGCAAACTGGTGTCAGCAATATCTGACCTAAGATTTACCTTTCTCCAGCTAAAAATAGATCTCATTGAAACTTTTCTTTAACAAATATCCAATATTCGACAGATAACTGATTTATCAAAAAACTAGACTCATTAATATTGACAGTATCTTGGACCAAAATAGCATCTGATCAACAGTTACAAGGACAATACAATTTCCAATACTGAGGGACTTTTGCTGAATAACAGCATTTTACCTACTTCATAGATGCAACTTCCTGTGAGACATCTCTAGCAACATATAATTAGAGATCAAAACGCAGCTGTTATGTCGACAGGGATGATCTCAGTTACAGTCATATTGTGAAGGCCAGTTGTGTTTTAGAAATTAAGTCAATGAGGACATGACTTTGGATTCTGTTTTTCTAAGTGCACAATTAGGAGGTTATCAAGGAACCAGCCTGTTTAAAAATAAATAAATAAAATAAAAAAATCATTGCTCCCAATCTCATATTGCGTAAGCTTTGTAAGCTTAAATCCCACACTCCTTAAGCATATAAAATTCTCACCAGTTCAAATAAATGATCGAGCCCTGTCTTTTTAAAAAAGCCAAATACAACAGTGTTACTTTAAAATCTTAAATTAGAAGATAATGTTTGGGCATTTTTGCAGAATCTAAAAATACCAACCCATTTCTACTGCATGTTAACATCATCTCTCCAGTCTGAAACCACTAACTGTTGTCACCCACACAAAGGTTTCGTTTTCAGAACGCGTTTTTCAGAATCATTTTGCATTTGCTGCATATAGTGTCCTCACCAGTATTTTCTTACATAGCTGTCTCAGGATCCTGAAGAGATGCCTTTCTAATGTCTACAAATACTCTGACCTAAGTTCCTTCACAAAACTGGCATCTAGAAAAGTTCATGCTGCAGCTACAGCCTGATCTTTAATTCTTCTTCCAAGCCAGAGAAGAGACCACTGAGCCCTGCCTATACTGAATAGACATGAAGGATTTTTGCCATTTAAGCAAAAGAGGAGGGGAAAAAGGCAGAGCACATAAATGCAATTTACTTGCCTAAATGGATCTCAAATAAGGGTTTCACCATAATCTAGAACAAATGCTTTCCAAAAACATTCACAAGATATTTGGGATAACACAGATTACAGACAGTAAGTTAGTCAGTCCAGGTTGCATATTTGAGGATATAAGAGCACAACAGTGACATTTTAAACTTCAAATAACATAAACAATACTTTACTGAGAAAATATATCGCATTCATCATTCCCACCGACTGTCTCTAAAGAATCCTGTGTCTATTTATATGCACAAACTTCTGATTTTAAATAATTTTAAAATCCAATAATAATTAGCATAGCAGTGAAAATACTTGAGTCAAAACCAAACTTCTCCAATGAATATACCTATCAAGGATCATTCTCTGCAGTCAGTGCTTTCCATCACCGACTTCAGCACCGTAAAGGAAATACTGGGTGGGTCATGGTGCTTCCATCATTTCAAGACTTCAACAGCAACATTACCACTTTAATGGAAATTTGATGTTGCAGTGGTTAAGATTTACCAAGTTAAGAACAGCAGCAGTATTTCCTCAAAACTTATACCTATTTCTGAGAACCCAAAGCATGTTCAATAAATGAAGCAATACCCATAACAGAACATGTCCATGCTATCATACAACAGTTCAACATTTTTACTAGTGTTAAAACAGCTGTTTCATAGCACTGACTGTGAAATAATCATTAGCACTGTCCAAATCACAATACCTTCAACTACTAACAATTTCCAAAAGATAAGAAGAAGGTACTGACTGACAGGAAGACTGAAAGAAACCTGGGAGGTGACCTAGCACAGTAACTCTTAATTCCTCCAAGTTCCAAAAAGCAGCACACAACCTACTTCTTCCCTGCTAGTTCCATTTGCAGGAGCTGCAGGTGTGACACTGAATTTCATTCTGACCAATGAGGAAGTTAGTTAGATTAAAAGGTGCTGGATATGTCTGTCTATAATTAGCTCTACATCCATCTACAATTAGAAAATTTTTCAAAAACATTTTATATAAAAATTTTGAATAAATTAATGGTTTCAGCAAGTGTGTGTTTTCTCAAATTCTCGCTTCACTGAAGAAGTGAACAGACATTTTTAATCAAGCAGGCCTACTTTTGGATCTTCTTAAATGAGACACCCTCATATACCAGCTGTTAGAATTTATTCACTCCTTAGCATTATCACACAGCAAGATTAAAGGAAAAAAAAAATCAATTACTTTTTTCTTCCCCCCATAGAGAATGGTTAAATAATGGAAATACTTGCTGCAGAATGTTGTGAGGGTCAAGAGTACATATGGATTCATGAAGTTATTATGCATATTCATTAAAAAATAGGTAAGACACTAGGCCATAAATCTATAAAACAGAGGATGACCTTATGTCAGACTGCCAGAAGCAAAGGAGGTGTACTAAGATAAGCATCACTGCATGCTTGCTCTGTCCTTATGCTTACTCTCTCAGCAACACTTATCACCCAAATCAGAAACAGGACTGGATGCATCTTTGGTCTGATCCAGAACAGCTGTTTTTCATGAAATAAAATTCACTTTCTGCTTTGTCTGTTCTACTAAATACTGCAAAAGAAAGCACTGTTTTCACATTCCTAGAAAAGAGCTTATTACAGTTAAAATACTAAATCCAATTCATCTGCTTTTACTCCAAGTGCCAATAGCCCCTGTTCCTAAAGGTAAGCTTCTGCAGCAAATAGCTCTGATCCAAAATGTGGTACCTTGCAACTGTCATTGCAAGAGACAGTTATGCATTGTATAGAAAAGTGTGTGTGCGTGGGGGGGGAAAATCTATCTTTTGACTTTAGTTGAGATGCTTTTCCAGTTGTATTACAACCAAGGGAAATCACAAGAACCTAATAATTTATCATTCTCTATTCTGCATATTCTTATCCAAGGAGGGAGCATGACAAAGTCCAATTTCCAACCCCCACCACTCTTTCCTTAGATACGAGCTTCTCTATGTCTCATAATTCTCAACATCTTCTAAAATTAAGATCCAAATGAAGAATTTCAGTGTCTCTCCAATGCCTATTATCATCCTCTGCAGCACTTCCTAGGAAAACCCATAAAAAAATCAATTCCTCATCAGATTCTTTGTTTCTGTCAGTTAAATAATGTCACTTCTATTTGTGTAACACACTGGTAGGTAACACTGTTACAGCAGTTAATGATGGCTTTAACTACAAACTGCTTCAGGTTCTTTTAACCAAGGATTTGACATAGTAATAAATAAATTTATGCATAACACAAAAAAAATCAAGTATTTTTAGTCTTCACCTAAGACCAAAACAGAGTACAAGGACCACAGCAGCCAAATTAATTACTTAAATCAAACCAACTACAGTTTCCTGTGATAGATGGCCTATAAATGATTGCAATAAATAAAAGCAAACATGTTTTTATCTCACAAAAAAATGGTTTGTCTTGTACACAGTAGTAAGAATTAGCTTCCCATAAACATAAGTGTCATTAATTTGTTCATTTAAATCAATTTATCACTTCAGAGGGAAGAACTGACATTTCTGATCATCAATAACTGCTCCTCACACAGCACTACCCACACAGCTATCCCAAAGCACCTTATTTGATGTAAAACCTAAGTTAATACTGAGGTCTAATAAACCTATAACATATATATAAATAGATACATTAAATATATATATATTAAAATACTGTATCTATTTTTATATAGATATAAACCTATTTGGTAGCACATATGCTGTCTTGCATACACTGACAAATTCATCGCTTACTGCAGCACCTAATCCAATGCTCCAGCAAGTGAAAGCCTGGTAAGCAACTGCATGATACAAGCCCAGGGAAAACTAATTCTCACAGGGAAAGCTACATATTTCAGCCATCTACTCAAGCCTCATTTAGGAACATCTATATGAGGTTTCAACAGTGGTTAAAGCAAAATTAGGTTTATAAAGGCATTATGCATTCACACAGCCTATGAGATTAGAAAGCATCTATTAAAAGGACAGTTACTGAGGGTTCATATGGAATTAACAGCTGTAATCACCAAAAAAAGGATGGAAAAGACTAGACAGAGGTTTCCTTATGGCATATATATATATATATATAGTCATTATTTGTTTAGAAGCTAAAAGCAAGCTTTGGTGATATACAGTCACAAACTAATCATGCTTATATTAAATGATTCACCATTTGACCAAATGTTTAATTTTAGTCAACAAAATTGAGAAAAGAGCCAGATTGGCATGGCAGGGACCTGATGATACATAAGTGACTGGAAAATCCAGACTCAGAAATAAACTCTGGATTGGGCCTGCACAGAACGCTTGGGGCACAATGTCTCATCACACATATGATGCATGCAGCATCATAGAAAGTCAGAACAAATGGTAACTTCCTACAAAACCCCTGCTGGCATGTTCTCAAACAATATTGCCATCAGTTTTAGCTGACTACAGTACCTTATAGTTGCCAGAAATAAGATGAGATGAAACTAATCATACTGTGTTTTCAATCAACTTCCTGCTGGCTGCCACCATTTCAAGAATGGAATGCATTTGGTTTATGTCCATTAACATATTTCCTTCTTTTCTGGTTCAAAGGCACTGAATGCAATGGCATGGCATTAGTCTGGGCCATAAGAAAAATGAACAGCAGTCAGTACAGTACAAATAGAATTGTAAAAGTATTATCCTCTCTGACATGCTCCTTCACGGTATATGCTTCTACCAGCCAAGGAGTATTTTAGCTTACAAGTCTCATCTATGCCCATAACTGCTTAATAGTAAAAGCCCCAGAATGGACCATACATAAGTGAAACCTTCGTGGAGTCCTTTAAAAGCCAATGGGGAACTGCCAACCTGTATTTTATTAAAGGATTATGCCTCATCTCTAATAAGCAAAATGGCTTAGCTGGAATATATACACATAATGATATTTTCATGTATTTGTTAACTCAGAGCTGTAGATTTTATATATGCCACAAAGTGAAGCAGGTTTCAGTAATGCACTAATCTAAAAAAAAAAAAACCAAAAACCAACCAACCAAACCAACCAACCCCACAAACATTACATGGTCTGTTAATCAGGAAAAGAAAAAAGAATTTTTCCAGATCATAAGAGTAAGAAGTGAAACCCAGCATAAACTCTAGATGAAGTAATCTAAAATAACAACTTGCATACTGCATCCTTTCCAACCTTTGCACTCTAAGATTATTCCAACAAAAAGCAAGATAGTTGCAACTGACAGAAGTTTAAGATATGAAGATAGGAAAAAAGGGGAGCAAAATATTTCCAAACAATAAGAGATGTGCATTTTTCATTAATAACATGAATACAGATGAAGTTTCCCGATTGAGATTATCTGGGTAAGTGAAATGATTCTGTAAAATACACAGATCATCTCAGCGCTCCATTTGAACTTTCCTTGAGCAGAAATGACAGACTGGACATTCTAAAGAGAAGGGCAAGTCTGCAGGAGTTTTGAGGATGGATTCCGTGATCTTCAGCAAAAGGTTAGCAAACAGTAGCCATTGACCTTAAGCAGATGTTTCAGAAGTTCTGAACAGTTTCACTCAAGTCCCTTCTTTCAGCTGTTCATTTTTCAGTCTCTCAGATCTTGAAACATCAAGGGTTTAATAGTTTTCCAGACACCAGAGATTCTTGAAACCTACAGGGACTGAATTTCTAATACAAAACCAAGCATTATAAAAGATGGCACCCCCCCAGCTTTAACACAATAGTCCATACTAGTCTTCTCCTGTAATCTCTTTGCATGCCACCACTATCAATACACACCTCAGGAGCTACTTCCATCATTGTTCACCAATAGGCAAGTTTTAGTCCACAGACCTACAGCTTACTTCATTTTTAATGCTTCTTTCAGTATTCTCCCTAACATTTCCTATCTTTGTGGATTACTACAGTAAGTGTGCATCTTACTGCAGTCCTGGCTAAGCATTAGATAAAATCAATTAAAAAAAATTAACAAACCACACCATATTTTATACTTGGCAAAATCTAAACCCTATGGTTTGACCCACTGAATTCTTCTGCTACCTACATGGTTCAGGCTTGCTCAAGAACAACCATTAAAGGATTCTCAGCCACTGGGCTGATTGGGACCAGGAAACAATAAACCAACACTATTCCCCTACGTTGCTTTATTAACAGATTTCATGGAAATTACTAGATTAAATTAGAAGTTTAAGAACTTTTCATAGCCCTAAGTGTCCTGCAGATAAAGGGCAAACATGGCCCTGCTATTCCAAAACAAGTCAGACATATAAAAGTGACAAGTAAGTCACAGATAAGACTCTTTCTTAAGATGTGTTGCTAGTAATAACCCTAGCTGACATCTAGAGCAGCAAATTCCAGCTTCAGATGCATACAAGTCTTCTTGCTATCATGATTTACTTTCTTCAGAAAGCTGGTATAAAACTGTGAACCCTTGAGTACTCTTGCCAATGCAACTTCACTAGAAGGGCATGTCTACACAGATTTACCAGCCGACCTTTTCAAGCGCTGGCAAGGCCTAGGTAATTAAGGAGAAGACGACACATAAGTTTCTTCAGGACTGAGAAGTACAACAAACCATCAAATTCTCGAAACTGACAGCACAGTTTTGTTTTCTGTTGGGTTTTGCCTGGAGTTTTTTTATGTGAAAAAACAGAAATGTAGTTTGCTACAGGTATTGTAATGTACCTTGAAAGACACTGAAAGAAACTGAAAAACAGACTAATTTATTCACTGTATTGGTGGACAAAGTGAACTTTTCTCCCACAGCACTGTCTTTCAAAAATACCTTACAAGAAACACTACTGCACAGATGACACCGGGGGTGGGGGACAAAAAGCAAGCATTTGGATAGCTGCTTGTGCAAGGGAAATTTACATTATTTAAAAAAAAAAAGTAGCAACTTTAGTGGCAACGGGTTTTCTTGAGAGCTTCCTGTCACCATTAAGCAGATCCTTGAACACAAAGCACGAGATTTTCTTCTCATTATTGCAACACGCTGAACTAGCCAAGAAGTCCAGCCCAAGGAAAAAGTTCACTTCCAACTTTCTGCAACTCTCCTTTCACATCAGTATCATGTTACAGAAATCAGTATGCTGCATTAGAGATAGCAGCAACTTGCTTTCCACTGCAATACGGAAAACATCAAGCCCAAATATGGGAGCCTAGCAAATCAAAAATAAACATAATAATTTACTGTATGTTTATAATCTGTCTTGCAAGATCACTCCCAGCACAACCATGGCATTTGTTGAAGTTCAGGCTCCTGTCACAACTCAAAAATGGGATTTAATCTAAAATCCTGCCACTCCAATAAACCAACCAAATGTACAGTGACATCACTAAATCACTCTTATTGCATCTCTTCCCTCTCAACCTCCACTCCCCCTGAGAACCTTAAATTGTATGACATAAATCCCAAGAAGGTACAATCACAGACAACTATAAGTCTCAGGTGGGCCCTCAAAAGCCTATTTAGTCACACATTCTTTGAACTTTCCATCAATAATAACATTAGGGACTAACATTTCTGTGATACACATTAAAGGTGCTTTTTGAGAATGTGTCTCTGCCACTATACCATCTGCCATGATACATCTGATATTAAAAAAATAAAATTAAATCATTCAATAAAGGAAACATCTTCAGCAGTCATTGACCCTAGAGGTGAGAGGAGTTTGGCAAGGAACAGGCTTACTTTTTTTACTTTTGGCAAACAGGAATGACCCTACTTCCTTCTTTCTAAAAGGGTATCTGCCAACAGCTAGGGAGGACCTTATCTATTATGAACCTCCCTGCCTTCAAAAGGTGGAGAAAGAAGTATATTTTTGTCCTTAGCCTTTTCTTTCATTAGTTACGCTGGTCTGCGCGAATACCAGTGAGAGCTCCCCGTTGCCGGGCACAGGGCAGGGATGTGTCAGGCTTCAGGACACCAGCCGGGGGCCCGCACTACCCATCTCCGCCTGTGAGGAGCTAAAGGCAGGCCCCGAAGCACAGCCCGCAGTCCCAAAGGAGAGGCAGCTACCCCAAGAAACCTGCGTGTCCGGGGAAGAGAGCAGGCCTCC
>NW_010159891.1:0-6284 GCF_000695765.1 Mesitornis unicolor
ATTAGTTCTATTTAACTCAAACCAGGACATCCAGCCACAGGAATTTTTACTATTGTATGTTGCTGGACTTTCACGGCTATCTCAAGGTGTGCCCAAGTATTAGTGGGTACATCCAGAGCTACCTCGAGTCCTGCTAGGTCACTGACCATTGAACTGGCCCATCATGGCCAAAGGAAACAATACTCATTGGCACTTTTCAGGCTGTTCTGACATCCATTAGGAATTACTCACCACAATTTGTTCTTTAACATGGGAAATCAGTTATGGATTTATTATTTCCTTTTGTTAAACTGTGCCAAATATTTGCAGTTCAGGCCTGTAAGTGAACTGGAGATTTCACGCGGGGATACCTTGAATTTCTCTGTGCTGTGCATTTGTAATGATTTCTTTTTAGTTTATCCGGGACATCCCACTGCCGTCATGTCAGCTGCTAATAGTATCATTCTTTCTCCATGAGCCATATGTCATACTCCAGGAGCCACAGAGGATATATCTGCACTGATTACTGTGCTCATGTGTCACAAGTTATATCCCCTGCCTCCACAGAAGCAGCACAGCATCCTTGAGAAAGGCATTTAGACATAACCATGGGCTAAATTCACTCTGGAGGTAACCACTAAACTAAAAGGTTAGTCCAGACATACATTTGACCTTTGTCAGCAGTTATTTCAAAACCTGTTTCTCCTTCTGTCTGGTGGAGACTGATGGCAACCTGCCATCAGCAGCTGACTAGCATGACACTTTGTCCAGAAACAGGGCAAGTGAGGTTATCAGAAGACAACTTAGCATCGTTGTCACCATTCAGCCACCATCTTCCCTAGCTGGGTTCCCATGGAGTTGTGGCATATGATACACAAAATAACAATGCTATTTTAGGAGAACTATGCAATGAACGTCTGTCCTTAGTCCACCAGGCTTCCTACCTGATGATTGCTGGGATGCTAAGTAGCTGGAGCTTGCAGAGTTGCCATTGATGGAAAACTCAGAAGTTTGTGTTTTACCAAATGATACGATACACCTCTACAGCACGGGCACAAGACACAGTTATGCATGACCAATATTAGCTGAATGCTCTTAGGCAGTATCTGTGGAAAGTTAGCATTTCTCCATGATGTGCTTTACTGGCTTGGCGTCATTCATCTGGAGAGAGGGACAGAATTACAAAAGGTTTTTTTTTTCTGTTTTTCCATGTGCCATAGCCAACAATGTTGTACATTATTAGCCTGTAGCCCAATTTCTAAAATTGGAATTTCCATTGCTTGGAAGGCAGGCTAAATGTTTTCTTTTTGGAAAGGCTCTATTTGTTTCTCTCTCTGCCACCTTTCTCCATACCTCTCCATGTTTTCAATCTTTTTCATTTGTATGTAAGAAATCACTGCCTGCAGATATTTTTTTCTTTGAAGTTTATCTCCCACTGACCTCCTAAAAAAAGTTATAAAGAAGAGAAGCCAGATATGGATTTACTGGTTTGATAGAAGAGAGAGATGGAAAAAAAAAATAAGAACTACTAAATTCCTCAGTTCAAACGTGAGACTGCCAGACTGGAAATAAAAGATCTGCTGAAATCCGGAAATGTTCAGACCATTTTCCCTTTTCCTCTTTTGTGCTTCAAGGTGCTGTCTGTGAGCCACAGTGCCAAATCATTGTGAGAAAAGTGGTTGTTCTCAGTATCTTCAGTTGGCACCGGAAGCATCAGTTCTAGGAAGCCTCCCAGGGAAGCTGTTTTTTATACCTCTGCTCTAATTTTAGAGACAAGAGGTTTGGACAGTGTGAGCATGCACCTACCTTACAAGAGGTTTCTTCAAAGTGAACCTGACTGGAGACTTTCAAGGGAGAAGTGTGTCTTCCAGAAGCTCTGGATTTCAAATGAGTGTCTTTTAAAGCATGGATGACTCCTGATTTGCCTATTTAAGGTGGCCATGACAGAATCAAGCTTCAAGTTGCCAACTATGGGAGAGAGTTTTTAGAAATCAATAGTGCCTGTAAGCATGAAGAAAAAAGGACAAGTATTTGTCAGTTTCTGAGACTTGGGCTAAGAGACAAGACATATATTATTCAGTGATTTGATTGCTCCACACAGTATGTATGAACTACAATCAACAAAAAGGGCCGCATTTTATGAATCAGTATCCATATCTGTGATTGCTAAGAACTTTGTGAGCTTGGTCTCCCAGTGCAGCTCCCCCATAGCCGGAGATCTTTGTCATGAGCCTGGCTGACCTCCCAGCACCACCTACTTCCATCTGAACTGGATGCCATGGGATCCCACCCAGAGGAGTCAAGCGTCCCTGGGAACAATGAGTAATTCTTGGGAGACGCCACTGGAAGGCTGCTGCCGTGGCACGGGAAGGCCGATAACATCTTCCGAGCCACAGCAGCCCTTTGTGTCGGTAGACACAAGTGGGATGTTCCTTCTTAAGCTTTCCAGAGTCAGAGGAAGTGGGCCTTGAAACACAATGCTCATTGAAATCGGCTTTCATCTGGGGGATCTCGCAGCGTAAGCGCTGCTCAGTGATGTGCTTTCCATCTGCGGCTGAGGCTCCTGATGCATTTCCTCTGTTTGTTCCAGAGGGATGGATGGCAGAACCTTAAAGCAGGCACACATTGTACCGGCTGGTGGGCATTATTCTGGACTGCGGAAAAGAGTAGTCCTGAGCAATAACAGTATCCTCAGGAGCCTGTGGTGGAAGTGGATGACATGTCAGATTACGTCCTCCTTCTCCTTCCCTCTCCATATGAATAGCACACTCGTTATAGAAGGGTTTAAAAGCATTTCACATCTAGCCGTGGTGATGTTCTGTGCTCTGTTGTTCAGAGTTTTTCTTGACCATGTACACTTACAACGCTAAACAGTTTAAGCTCTGGAGAGCAATACTGTAAATTGGAGTAAATTTGAACTACTAGGAGACTGCTGACTGTTACAAATCCTTGATCCACCATGCTTGACAGAAATTGGATTATACAAGAACTAGAGTTGAGAAGGATGCTGTCACTGAAAGAGTCACTTCAGTCATGAACTAAGACAGTGTGAAAGGAGCTCAACGGTGGTTTTTGTGTCATATGGCTACAGACTGGTCTTCTGCTTCAGGCTGTGATTTTGCAGAACTTCTGGTTGTTCATGGTTTCTTGTAATTAATCACAAGGGAAATCTAAGCCAAGGCTGGTTGAAAGTACAAATGAGTACCGTATGAGTCTGCTATGTATGTAATTGAATATGGGAGTATAAGGGCAAAATGTAGCCATTTCTAAGGAATAAATGTTCTCATCACATTCTGGGAATAAATCTCCTTTTTTGCTATAGGGTACTGTGGAAAGAGCTAGACATGTGTTCTACTTATTTGGCATCTCCCTACCAGAAATATTTCAGGAAAGCTCAAACTGCACTGAGATGAGATTAGTAAGAAGGAACTGGAAGTAACTTGTCTTTCACAAACTAATTACTGAGCATTAGGCCTGAGCCCAGCTTACAGATCACAAGCAGGTTTTGGTAGCTGGGGATAGCTCCACTACTTAATCACCCTGGGAAGTTTATAGAGGGCAGAAAATGCCAGACCAAAAACTCATTTACTATTTGTGAGGATGGATTGTGTGTTGTGTGGGAGGAGGAAATTATTACAAAAAATAGCATCATCCCCTCACAGTCCACTTTGGTAACAAAATCTATTTTTAAATTTTCATATCTAGAAATACTGCTGGTGGATCCCCTCTGTGCTGCCTATTCAGGCACTCTAAAAAAGGATCCTGACTTCCAGCTGCCTCCAATGAGTAAGTGTCATCCAGTCTGAAAGGGGGGAGAAGGTCTTTTTTCACTCTTGATCCCTTGTCTGTCTAGATCCAGACATCACGAGGCTTCCTGGGTGGACTCAGCGCAGTGGGGTGAGGCCGAGCTGGGGCAGGGGACACAGCAGGCAGGGTAGGAGGGCAGGAGGGCAGGCTGCCTGCCCCACAGTGCTGCTGGAGAAGAGCCGCTGGAATCAGAACTTAAAGCAAAGGTAGACTGAAAGGAAATGCCAGAGAATATAACAAGAAAGAAAATTGAGAAAAGGAGGGCATTTAATGTTTTATAAAGACCTATAATTTTTCCTTACTGAGGCAGGTCAGGGTGTGCTAAACAAAGGGCAGCAGGACACACATTAAAGAAATCAAGAGGCTGTCAATTTCTTAAAATGTTAATTTACTGTAGCAAGAGGAAAGCAACTCAGCCCAGTGACCAAAGGAAATTTTTGGTCAAAATGCTAGGAAAAAATATGGCCTGTGAGAATTTTGATAATAATACTGAGGATTACAACGGTGTTCAAAGACTTCAGTCAAGTTAGGCCTTTGCTATGTGTAATGCTGTATAAGCATATAGTGCCCATTCAAGAACATTGTATTAAAAAAACTACTTAAGACCAGCTTTGAAGATTGAGCACAACAGTCAAATAACGGAGCATTTGATGATCAAACAAGCACGATAGCCACTACCAGGTAGACATATGTACATGGTCATTTGTACTGTGACATCTACTCAACACTCTGCTTTTTCCATGGCTGATATTTGAGTACCATCGGGAAACTTAATGCCCCTCACAGGGAGGTTCCGGGTGAATTGACAGACCTGAACTGGGACACGATGAATTTTCCTCTTGATCCAAGTTAACTGAAAAGGGTTCCTAGTTTAGGCTGAGGTTGTTCCCACAACTTTCAGACAATTAAACCTAGGTGAAATAAATTCCAGCCTCAGTGTCTTTCACCTGAATGGTAGTCATATTGTTGAAATGGCATCAGTGTTGTCATTAATAGAATATAATAGAAAGAAAATCTTTAATTTGCCAAGCTTCTGAGATTAAGACATCATTTTTTATGCTGAAATAAATTGTTCCCACACTGAAGAAATCAAAGGAGTTGACTGGTAAAGACAAATATATGGTAAAGAGTGTCTTGGCTTGACTGTCTTTTCATAGTAAGATGTATCTTTAATGCAAGGACTGTTTCAAAAGCAGCCATGACACTACCAAACATGCCTAACCCTTTTCTAGGGTTTCACAGATTCTCTGTGTTGAAAGCAAGCTCTCTGTATCGGGAGGCTGAAGATCTCAGAGATACTTAATATAATAATTCTTTTGATTCCTGACTCTCTACAGAGACTCGCTGTATTTTTCATTATTCTCAATGCATCTCTGAAGAGACATCTGCCTAAATCCCAAATCCATACTTCTACAGGGAGTGAGCATCTGAAAGATTTATACTGGCACTTAAGAGTGTATCTGAAGCAGAGGGAGTATCAGTAGAGTAAGGTGAGGTGTCCTGGCAGTGATTTAAAGGGAGACAATGGAGGAATATAACCTCTTAAGTCAGCTGTCACATTGTTATTTATGCAGTTCCAGCTTTAACCTTCCTTCCACGAGCTTGCCAGAACTCAATAGCTGCTTCTACTTGCTTTCCCTTAATGTGATATTTAAAGAATGGTGGAAATTAAATCATGTGATTGACACAAATGAGACCAGTTTATTAACCAAAAGTCTAAAATGTCAAACAGAGTAGTAAAAGAGTAAACGTATCATGACTTCTGGTACCATTGGTGTTCTTTCTTTATTTCCATAGAGAACCACCTACAGCTTTAGTCAAACAGTAGCTTAAGAAAAGTCCTATCAGACAGGGACTATCATCCTTTGGTCCCTCTTTTCCTTTAGGTGATGCCAGTCTGAATCACTTCATGTAAAATTCAGTGTCTAAGTACCATATTTCATTGACATGGATCTCCACTGCTTACCACAGTGCTGCATCTTTACTAATTGGCTGCAGCATCTGAGACTGTCAGGTTGTAGAAGATTTGTAAAGCACCACGGTGGGACAGAGTAGTGACAGACAGCATCTCTGTTACTCTGGGTTGGGCGGGCAGGGAGTAAGCAGCATCATACCAAACGGGGGTGTCACTAGATATGCCAGCATGACTACAGACTAAATATTGTAAACTTAAAGCAGCTTAAATCCCTAGCTGCCTCCACAGACATGCAAATCCGACAAAAAAAACCCAACCCTAAGCGTTTCTGTAGGTTAAGACTGGAGGTGCTTAAATTCTCCACAATACTTGTATTTCTCTTTGGGGCATGATCTGAAACACCTGGCTGGTGTTGCTGAGCACAGCAGCACCAATCCAGGATCTCAGGAGGATGAGGCAGTTTATGGAACAAGGCATGCTCTCCTCTGCAGCATTTCCAGACGCTTAATGCAACTCTGCAGATTTACTGTCCTCCCTGCTTTTTTCTCCACGCCGCGACCCGGAGCATCGTGAACAGGAGCGG